>NC_057812.1:710383495-710685877 GCF_018294505.1 Triticum aestivum | reverse complement strand
CGTTGGTGGGAGTGGGGGGGATGGGCCGGCCGGGCGTGGGCGTGCCGTGCGGTGCGGCTCAGCCTGGGTTTCTCAGCCCAGCCACGCGGCTTGGACAGGGAGGCGATGAGGAGGTGGGACAGGGTTGTCAGACACGCCACGCCAAAGAAAAAAGGAGGTAACTTTCTTTTTTCCTTTTTCCTTTTTCCAGAAGAGCCGAAATCAAACACCAGTACACAACCCTAGAAGAAAAGGAAAATACAGTCCACTCCTCGGGAGTCCTTCATCCTCCCTACCCCGCACATGTCGATTGCGCGTGCGTCGGCGTTGCCGGCGCTGGAGTTATGTGCCCTTGCCGGAACGGAGAAAGCGATATCCACGGATCGGGGAAGAAGAGAACCCCAACTCCAACCGGTATATACATCTCGTGTTGCACTTATGTAAGGCCAAGCGGCGGTGATGCTGTTTGGCGCGCTCTGGATGCGGACCTCGGTGAGGAGGTGGCTGGTCCTACTTCCCTTCGGACGTTTGATGATCTTTTCATGTTGATTTTTTTTGTTTCACGTGTTGGATTAAGTTGTAATCACTGTCTTGTGGACTAGCGGGTAGCTGACGGTTCATTGGACAGGCAATCTTCAATTCCAACAAATACTTGCTTAATTTTCATCGTTAATTGTTGCAATGCTTGAACATGATCTCCTGCCCAAAATTTTATGTTATCTTGTCAATAAAGTCCCGAAACATCTTTTTAAGTCCAACTTATGTTTATGTTGTAAAACCATAATTGTGAATGAGGCCATGTCCAATGTCCCTCAAGCCTGTGAACATAAGGAAACCACGGGCGGGGGAGGGGCATGTAGATTGTGTGAAATCCCGAACTATAATTGATATGGTCTACACTGTAATGAATACGAAGGCCAAAAAGGGCATGCATCGCAATCAGGACGCAGATGTGCGGGCTAGATACCAGGCCCGATGTCACTGGGGGCAAAATGCATTTTCACACTTCATACTCTATTGAGCATCTAGAATTAATTTAAATATAAGTCACAGAATGGGTCAACTAGAGGTAGTTTCCATGTTCGGTTGAAATATGCATTGCCACTTAATAGTGGGTCATAAAAATGCGGTCATAACTCCACTTTTGTTTGACCGCAAACTTAAGTATCACGAGCTTTCTTGTTCCACCGTGTAAAATATAGTTGTAGAAATTGTTTGTGTCATCTATGGTTTGAATAATGTACTAGATGGACGTTGATCTATGACACCGCATTTGCTAGCAGTAAGTTGCCTGAATTTGTAACTCGTGTCAGTTTATTTCTAGATGGCGCGACCCTGAGGCAGAGATGGGGGCTTGCCACGAGCCGCGGCAAGGTGCAGAGCCGACGACGAGTCGAGCCTAGAACGAGCCGAAGTCGTAGACGACGGGACCGGTCATGACATCTCAGGTGGGGGCTTGATAGGTGCAGGTAGGGCTTTTTTTTAACTACTGGTTGGATTATACAACGACCTTGCCAGGGGCAAGGATGAGGCGATGAGTGGTAGCAATACGCGCCAATTGCAACCATAGGAGAAGCATGGACGCGAATGGTCGGAAGAGAAAGAAGGGATGTCGAAGATGAAGGGAAGGAAGAAGGGAGCCAGGAGCAAGAGGAGGAGCGGGAGAAAAAAATTGGCTGGCATCATAGACAACTTACAGATAGCCACTCCCCTATGACACATATGTTATTGTATAGGCCAGGTTTGTTAGTTCACTTAACTGATGAGTTTTATCTTAAGAGCTTATTTGCAAACATGAATGTAGGAAAAGCACATGGCTATGAGGGGTAGGCCGGTAGGGGAGCTTGCATCGAAAGAATCAGGCTGACTGCGGACTCTTGGAAGAAGGAAAAAAGTATACATAACCCCCTAAAGTATCACCTTTCGGCTACATCACCCCCTCACCTCTAAAACTGACATCTTAATCCTCTGAAGTTTTTAAACCATACAAAACACCCCCTCGGCCTGTTTTAAGTAGTTTCTGTGGGCGGTATTGTCTATGTGGCATGCATTGGGATAGTCAAAGACCAGACAATAGCTACGTTGGTCTGAGGTAGACCCCACGACCGCCTACACAGATCATATCTTGATCTTGCAGTCCGGCCATGTCGACGCCTACCTCCCCCCCCATCGCGTTCTCCCTTCACTCCCTCCTCTTCGTCGAAGGCCGCCATGGTCGCGACACATGTCATCGTGGAGTCATACGCGGTACGCCTCACCAGCCAAGGGCTGGCATCGAGAGTCCTTATTGGTAGAGGAGAGTGTTGGGGAACGTAGTAATTTCAAAAAAATTCCTACGCACACGCAAGATCATGGTGATGCATAGCAACGAGAGGGGAGAGTGTGATCTACGTACCCTTGTAGATCGAAAACGGAAGCGTTTACTTGATGTAGTCGTACGTCTCCATGGCCCGACCGATCAAGCACCGAAACTACGGCACCTCCGAGTTCTAGCACACGTTCAGCTCGATGACGATCCCCGGACTCCGATCCAGCAAAGTGTCGGGGAAGAGTTCCGTCAGCACGACGGCGTGGTGACGGTCTTGATGTACTACCGTCGCAGGGCTTCGCCTAAGCACCACTACAATATTATCGAGGACTATGGTGGCAGGGGGCGCCGCACACGGCTAAAAATATGATCCCGTGGATCAACTTGTGTTCCTCTGGGGTGCCCCTGCCTCCGTATATAAAGGTTCAAGGGGAAGGCCGGCCGACCAGGAGGAGTCCTACTCCCCCAATCCTAGTTGGAATAGGATTCACGAGGTGGAAAAGAGAGAGAGAGAAAGGAGGGGGGCGCCGGCCCCCTCTCTCCTTGTCCTATTCGGACTAGGGGGGAGGGGCACGCGGCCCAGCCCTGGCCGCCTCTCCTCTTCTTCCACTAAGGCCCACTAAGGCCCATATAGCTCCCGGGGGGTTCCGGTAACCTCCCGGTACTCCGGTAAAATCCCGATTTCACCCGAAACACTTCCGATATCCAAACATAGGCTTCCAATATATCAATCTTTATGTCTCGACCATTTCAAGACTCCTCGTCATGTCCGTGATCACATCCGGGGCTCCGAACAACCTTGGGTACATCAAAACGTATAAACTCATAATATAACTGTCATCGAAACCTTAAGCGTGCGGACCCTACGGGTTCGAGAACAATGTAGACATGACCGAGACATGTCTCCGGTCAATAACCAATAGCGGGACCTGGATGCCCATATTGGCTCCAAGATATTCTATGAAGATCTTTATCGGTCAGACCGCATAACAACATATGTTGTTCCCTTTGTCATCGGTATGTTACTTGCCCGAGATTCGATCGTCGGTATCTCAATACCTAGTTCAATCTCGTTACCGGCAAGTCTCTTTACTCGTTCCGTAATACATCAACTCGCAACTAACTCATTAGTTGCAATGCTTGCAAGGCTTATGTGATGTGCATTACCGAGAGGGCCCTGAGATACCTCTCCGACAATCGGAGTGACAAATCCTAATCTCGAAATACGCCAACCCAACATGTACCTTTGGAGACACCTGTAGAGCACCTTTATAATCACCCAGTTACGTTGTGACGTTTGGTAGCACACAAAGTGTTCCTCCGGCACACGGGAGTTACATAATCTCATAGTCATAGGAACATGTATAAGTCATGAAGAAAGCAATAGCAACATACTAAACGATTGGGTGCTAAGCTAATGGAATGGGTCATGTCAATCAGATCATTCAACTAATGATGTGATCCCATTAATCAAATGACAACTCTTTGTCCATGGTTAGGAAACATAACCATCTTTGATTAACGAGCTAGTCAAGTAGAGGCAAACTAGTGACACTCTGTTTGTCTATGTATTCACACATGTATTATGTTTTCGGTTAATACAATTCTAGCATGAATAATAAACATTTATCATGAAATAAGGAAATAAATAATAACTTTATTATTGCCTCTAGGGCATATTTCCTTCAGTCTCCCACTTGCACTAGAGTCAATAATCTAGTTCACATCGCTATGTGATTAACACCAATAGTTCACATCTTTATGTGATTGGTTCACATCTCCATGTGACTAACACCCAAAGGGTTTACTAGATTCAATAATCTAGTTCACATCACTATGTGATTAACACCCAAAGAGTGATCATGTTTTGCTTGTGAGAGAAATTTAGTCAATGGGCCTGCCAAATTCAGATCCGTATGTATTTTGCAAAATTCTATGTCTACAATGCTCTGCATGGAGCTACTCTAGCTAATTGCTCCCACTTTCAATATGTATCCAGATTGAGACTTAGAATCATCTGGATCAGTGTCAAAAACTTGCATCGACGTAACCCTTTACGACGAACCTTTTTTGTCACGTCCATAATCGAGAAACATATCCTTATTTCACTAAGGATAATTCTGACCGCTGTCCAGTGATCTACTCCTAGATCACTATTGTACTCCCTTGCCAAATCAGTGCAGGGTATACAATAGATCTGGTACACAGCATGCCATACTTTATAGAACCTATGGCCAAAGCATAGGGAATGACTTTCATTCTCTTTCTATCTTCTACCGTGGTCGGGCTTTGAGTCTTACTCAACTTCACACCTTGTAATACAGGCAAGAACTCTTTCTTTGACTGCTCCATTTTGAACTACTTCAAAATCTTGTCAAGGTATGTACTCATTGAAAAAACTTATCAAGCGTCTTGATCTATCTCTATATATCTTGAAGCTCAATATGTAAGCAGCTTCACCGAAGTCTTTCTTTGAAAAACTCCTTTCAAACACTCCTTTATGCTTTACAAAATAATTCTACATTATTTCCGATCAACAATATGTCATTCACATATACTTATCAGAAATGTTGTAGTGCTCCCACTCACTTTCTTGTAAATACAGGCTTCACCGCAAGTCTGTATAAAACTATATGCTTTGATCAACTCATCAAAGCGTATATTCCAACTCCGAGATGATTGCACCAGTCCACAGATGGATCGCTGGAGCTTGCACATTTTGTTAGCACCTTTCGGATTGACAAAACCTTCTGGTTGCATCATATACAACTCTTCTTTAATAAATCCATTAAGGAATGCAGTTTTGTTTATCCATTTTCCAGATTTCATAAAATGCGGCAATTACTAACATGATTCAGACAGACTCAAGCATAGATACGAGTGAGAAACTCTCATCGTAGTCATCACCTTGAACTTGTCGAAAACCTTTTGCGACAATTCTAGCTTTGTAGATAGTAACACTACTATCAGCGTTCGTCTTCCTCTTAAAGATCCATTTATTCTCAATTGCTTGCCGATCATCGGGCAAGTCAACCAAAATCCAAACTTTATTCTCATACATGGATCATATCTCAGATTTCATGGCCTCAAACCATTTCGTGGAATCTGGGCTCATCATCGCTTGCTCATAGTTCGCAAGTTCGTCATGGTCTAGTAACATGACTTCCAGAACAGGATTACCGTACCACTCTGGTGCGGATCTCACTCAGGTTTACCTACGAGATTCGGTAGTAACTTGATCTGAAGTTACATGATCATCATCATTAGCTTCCTCACTAATTGGTGTAGTAGTCACAAGAACAGTTTTTGTGATGAACTACTTTCCAATAAGGGAGAAGGTACAATTACCTTATCAAGTTTTCTACTTTCCTCCCACTCACTTCTTTCGAGAGAAACTCCTTCTCTAGAAAGGATCCATTCTTAGCAACGAATGTCTTGCCTTCGGATCTGTGATAGAAGGTGTACCCAACAGTTTCCTTTGGGTATCCTATGAAGACATATTTCTCCGATTTGGTTTTGAGCTTATCAGGATGAAACCTTTTCATATAAGCATCACAATCCCAAACTTTAAGAAACGACAACTTTGGTTTCTTGCCAAACCATAGTTCAGATTGTGTCGTCTCAACGGACTTAGATGGTGCCCTTTTAAATGTGAATGCAGCTGTCTTTAATGCATAACCCCAAAATTCGGTAAGAAACATCATAGATTGCACTATATCCAATAAAGTACGGTTATGACGTTCGGACACACCATTACACTCTGGTGTTCCAGGTGGCGTGAGTAGTGAAACTATTTCACATTGTTTTTAACTGAAGGCCAAACTCGTAACTCAAATATTTTACTTCTGCGATCATATCGTAGAAACTTTTATTTTTGTTACGATGATTCTCCACATCACTCTGAAATTCTTTGAACTTTTCAAATATTTCAGACTTGTGTTTCATCAAGTAGATATACTCATATCTGCTCAAATCATCCGTGAAGATCAGAAAATAATGATACCTGCCACGAGCCTCAATATTCATCGGACCACATACATCAGTATGTATGATTTCCAACAAATCTGTTGCTCGCTCCATTGTTCTGGAGAATGGAGTCTTAGTCATCTTGCCCATGAGGCATGGTTCGCAAGCATCAACTGATTCATAATCAAGTGATTCCAAAAGTCTATCAATATGGAGTTTCTTCATGCGCTTTACACCGATATGACCTAAACGACAGTGCCACAAATAAGTTGCACTATCATTATTAAATTTGCATCTTTTGGTTTCAATATTATGATTATGTGTATCACTACGATCGAGATCCAACAAACTATTTTCATTGGGTGTGTAACCATATAAGGCTTTATTCATGTAAACAGAACAACAATTTATTCTCTTACTTAAATGAATAACCGTGTTACAATAAACATGATCAAATCATATTCATGCTCAACGCAAACACCAAATAACATTTATTTGGGTTCAACACTAATCCCGAAAGTATAGGGAGTGTGCGATGATGATCATATCAATCTTGGAACCACTTCCAACACACATCGTCACTTCACCCTTAACTAGTCTCTGTTCATTCTGCAACTCCCATTTCGAGTTACTACTCTTAGCAACTGAACTAGTATCAAATACTGAGGGGTTGCTATAAACACTAGTAAAGTACACATCAATAACATGTATATCAAATATACTTATGTTCACTTTGCCATCCTTCTTATCCGCCAATCACTTGGGGCAGTTCCGCTTCCAGTGACCAGTCCCTTTGCAGTAGAAGCACTTAGTCTCAGGCTTAGGACCAGACTTGGGCTTCTTCACTTGAGCAGCAACTTGCTTGCTGTTTTTCTTGAAGTTCCCCTTTTTTCTTTGCCCTTTTCTTGACTAGTGATCTTGTCATCAACACTTGATGCTCTTTCTTGATTTCTACCTTCATCAATTTCATCATCATGAAAAACTCGGGATTCGTTTTCGTCATCCCTTGCATACTATAGTTCATCACGAAGTTCTACTAACTTGGTGATGGTGACTAGAGAATTCTGTCAATCACTATCTTATCTAGAAGATTAACTCCCACTTGATTCAAGCGATTGTAGTACCCAGACAATCTGAGCACATGCTCACTAGTTGAGCGATTCTCCTCCATCTTTTAGCTATAGAACTTGTTGAAGACTTCATAACTCTCAACTCGGGTATTTGCTTGAAATATTAACTTCAACTCCTGGAACATCTCATATGGTCCATGACGTTCAAAGCGTCTTTGAAGTCCCGATTCTAAGCCGTTAAGCATGGTGCACTAAACTATCAAGTAGTCATCCTATTGAGCTTAGCCAAACGTTCATAACGTCTGCATCTGCTCCTGCAATAGGTCTGTCACCTAGCGGTGCATCAAGGACATAATTCCTCTGTGCAGCAATGAGGATAAACCTCAGATCACGGATCCAATCCGCATCATTGCTACTAACATCTTTCAACACAATTTTCTCTAGGAACATATCAAAATAAACACAGGGAATCAACAACGTGAGCTATTGATCTACAACATAATTTGCAAAATACTACCAGGACTAAGTTCATGATAAATTTCAGTTCAATTAATCATATTACTTAAGAACTCCCACTTAGATAGACATCCCTCTAATCCTCTAAGTGATCACGTGATCCAAATCAACTAAACCATGTTCGATCATCACGTGAGATGGAGCAGTTTCATTGGTGAACATCACTATGTTGATCATATCTACTATATGATTCACGCTCGACCTTTCGGTCTCCGTGTTCCGAGGCCATATCTGTATATGCTTGGCTCGTCAAGTATAACCTGAGTATTCCGCGTGTGCAACTGTTTTGCACCCGTTGTATTTGAACGTAGAGCCTATAACACCTGATCATCACGTGGTGTCTCAGCACGAAGAACTTTCGCAACGGTGCATACTCAGGGAGAACACTTCTTGATAATTAGTGAGAGATCATCTTATAATGCTACCGTCAATCAAAGCAAGATAAGATGCATACAAGATAAACATCACATGCAATCAAAATATGTGACATGATATGGCCATGATCATCTTGTGCCTTTGATCTCCATCTCCAAAGTACCGTCATGATCTCTATCGTCACCGGCATGACACCATGATCTCCATCATCTTGATCTATATCAATGTGTCGTCACGTGGACGTCTCGCCAACTATTGCTCTTGCAACTATTGCTATCGCATAGCGATAAAGTAAAGCAATTGTTTGGCGCTTGCATCTTATGCAATAGAGAGACGACCATAAGGCGTTTGCCAGTTGCCGATAACTTCCACAAAACATGATCATCTCATACAACAACTTATATCTCATCACGTCTTGACCATATCACATCACAACATGCCCTGCAAAAACAAGTTAGATGTCCTCTAATTTGTTTGTTGCAAGTTTTACGTGGCTGCTACGGGGTTAAGCAAGAACCAATCTTACCTACGCATCAAAACCACAACGATAGTTTGTCAAGTTGGTGTTGTTTTAACCTTCGCAAGGACCGGGCGTAGCCACACTCGGTTCAACTAAAGTTGGAGAGACTGACACCCGCTAGTCACCTGTGTGCATAGCACGGCGGTAAAACCAGTCTCGCATAAGCGTACACGTAATGTCGGTCCAGGCCGCTTCATCCAACAATACTGCCGAACCAAAGTATGACATGCTGGTAAGCAGTATGACTTATATCGCCCACAACTCACTTGTGTTCTACTCGTGCATATAAGGTCAACACATAAAACCTAGGCTCGGATGCCACTGTTGGGGAACGTAGTAATTTCAAAAAATTTCCTACGCACACGCAAGATCATGGTAATGCATAGCAACGAGAGGGGAGAGTGTGATCTACGTACCCTTGTAGATCGACAACGGAAGCGTTTAGTTGATGTAGTCGTACGTCTCCACGGCCCGACCGATCAAGCACCGAAACTACGGCACCTCCGAGTTCTAGCACACGTTTAGCTCGATGACGATCCCCGGACTCCGATCCAGCAAAGTGTCGGGGAAGAGTTCCGTCAGCACGACGGCGTGGTGACGATCTTGATGTACTACCGTCGCAGGGCTTCGCCTAAGCACCGCTACAATATTATCGAGGACTATGGTGGCAGGGGGCGCCGCACACGGCTAAGAATATGATCCCGTGGATCAACTTGTGTTCCTCTGGGGTGCCCCTGCCTCCGTATATAAAGGTTCAAGGGGGAAGGCCGGCCGACCATCATAGGGCGCGCCAGGAGGAGTCCTACTCCCTCCGGGAGTAGGACTTCTCCCCCAATCCTAGTTGGAATAGGATTCACGAGGTGGAAAAGAGAGAGAGAGAAAGGAGGGGGGCGCCGGCCCCCTCTCTCCTTGTCCTATTCGGACTAGGGGGGAGGGGCGCGCGGCCCAGCCCTGGCCGCCTCTCCTCTTCTTCCACTAAGGCCCACTAAGGCCCATATAGCTCCCAGGGGGTTCCGGTAACCTCCCGGTACTCCGGTAAAATCCCGATTTCACCCGGAACACTTCCGATATCCAAACATAGGCTTACAATATATCAATATTTATGTCTCGACCATTTCGAGACTCCTCGTCATGTCCGTGATCACATCCGGGACTCCGAACAACCTTCGGTACATCAAAACGTATAAACTCATAATATAACTGTCATCGAAACCTTAAGCGTGCGGACCCTACGGGTTCGAGAAAAATGTAGACATGACCGAGACATGTCTCCGGTCAATAACCAATAGCGGGACCTGGATGCCCATATTGGCTCCTACATATTCTACGAAGATCTTTATCGGTCAGACCGCATAACAACATACGTTGTTCCCTTTGTCATCGGTATGTTACTTGCCCGAGATTCGATCGTCGGTATCTCAATACCTAGTTCAATCTCGTTACCGGCAAGTCTCTTTACTCGTTCCGTAATACATCATCTCGCAACTAACTCATTAGTTGCAATGCTTGCAAGGCTTATGTGATGTGCATTACCGAGAGGGCCCAGAGATACCTCTCCGACAATCGGAGTGACAAATCCTAATCTCGAAATACGCCAACCCAACATGTACCTTTGGAGACACCTGTAGAGCACCTTTATAATCACCCAGTTACGTTGTGACGTTTGGTAGCACACAAAGTGTTCCTCCGGCACACGGGAGTTACATAATCTCATAGTCATAGGAACATGTATAAGTCATGAAGAAAGCAATAGCAACATACTAAACGATTGGGTGCTAAGCTAATGGAATGGGTCATGTCAATCAGATCATTCAACTAATGATGTGATCCCGTTAATCAAATGACAACTCTTTGTCCATGGTTAGGAAACATAACCATCTTTGATTAACGAGCTAGTCAAGTAGAGGCATACTAGTGACACTCTGTTTGTCTATGTATTCACACATGTATTATGTTTTCAGTTAATACAATTCTAGCATGAATAATAAACATTTATCATGAAATAAGGAAATAAATAATAACTTTATTATTGCCTCTAGGGCATATTTCCTTCAGTCTCCCACTTGCACTAGAGTCAATAATCTAGTTCACATCGCTATGTGATTAACACCAATAGTTCACATCTTTATGTGTTTGGTTCACATCTCCATGTGACTAACACCCAAAGGGTTTACTAGATTCAATAATCTAGTTCACATCACTATGTGATTAACACCCAAAGAGTGATCATGTTTTGCTTGTGAGAGAAATTTAGTCAATGGGCCTGCCAAATTCAGATCCGTATGTATTTTGCAAAATTCTATGTCTACAATGCTCTGCACGGAGCTACTCTAGCTAATTGCTCCCACTTTCAATATGTATCCAGATTGAGACTTAGAATCATCTGGATCAGTGTCAAAAACTTGCATCGACGTAACCCTTTACGACGAACCTTTTTTGTCACGTCCATAATCGAGAAACATATCCTTATTTCACTAAGGATAATTCTGACCGCTGTCCAGTGATCTACTCCTAGATCACTATTGTACTCCCTTGCCAAATCAGTGCAGGGTATACAATAGATCTGGTACACAGCATGCCATACTTTATAGAACCTATGGCCAAGGCATAGGGAATGACTTTCATTCTCTTTCTATCTTCTACCGTGGTCGGGTTTTGAGTCTTACTCAACTTTACACATTGTAATACAGGCAAGAACTCTTTCTTTGACTGCTCCATTTTGAACTACTTCATAATCTTGTCAAGGTATGCAGTCATTGAAAAAACTTATCAAGCGTCTTGATCTATCTCTATATATCTTGAAGCTCAATATGTAAGCAGCTTCACCGAAGTATTTCTTTGAAAAACTCCTTTCAAACACTCCTTTATGCTTTACAGAATAATTCTACATTATTTCCGATCAACAATATGTCATTCACATATACTTATCAGAAATGTTGTAGTGCTCCCACTCACTTTCTTGTAAATACAGGCTTCACCGCAAGTCTGTATAAAACTATATGCTTTGATCAACTCATCAAAGCGTATATTCCAACTCCGAGATAATTGCACCAGTCCACAGATGGATCGCTGGAGCTTGCATATTTTGTGAGCACCTTTCGGATTGACAAAACCTTCTGGTTGCATCATATACAACTTTTCTTTAATAAATCCATTAAGGAATGCAGTTTTGTTTATCCATTTGCCAGATTTCATAAAATGCGGCAATTACTAACATGATTCGGACAGACTCAAGCATAGATACGAGTGAGAAACTCTCATCGTAGTCAACACCTTGAACTTGTCGAAAACCTTTTGCGACAATTCTAGCTTTATAGATAGTAACACTACTATCAGCGTCCGTCTTCCTCTTAAAGATCCATTTATTCTCAATTGCTTGCCGATCATCGGGCAAGTCAACCAAAGTCCAAACTTTGTTCTCATACATGGATCATATCTCAGATTTCATGGCCTCAAACCATTTCGCGGAATCTGGGCTCATCATCGCTTGCTCATAGTTCGCAAGTTCGTCATGGTCTAGTAACATGACTTCCAGAACAGGATTACCGTACCACTCTGGTGCGGATCTCACTCAGGTTTACCTACGAGATTCGGTAGTAACTTGATCTGAAGTTACATGATCATCATCGTTAGCTTCCTCACTAATTGGTGTAGTAGTCACAAGAACAGTTTTTGTGATGAACTACTTTCCAATAAGGGAGAAGGTACAATTACCTTATCAAGTTTTCTACTTTCCTCCCACTCACTTCTTTCGAGAGAAACTCCTTCTCTGGAAAGGATCCATTCTTAGCAACGAATGTCTTGCCTTCGGATCTGTGATAGAAGGTGTACCCAACAGTTTCCTTTGGGTATCCTATGAAGACATATTTCTCCGATTTGGTTTTGAGCTTATCAGGATGAAACCTTTTCATAATGTGATACTTTAGGGGGTTATGTATACTTTTTTTGGAAGAATAGTATTTTCAAAATTTGAAACAATACTTCTTTCTTTGACTTTTTAATATCTCCTAGTTTCGTGCATTATAGAACAATCTATCAAGATATTTATATATAATAAAATAGGAGGGAAAAGTAAAAGAAAGGCGTAGTAACATATAAATATACCATATGCGGGTTTTTTCATCTTTATTCTTTATATGTGGTTTACATTAGATAGAAGTCACTTTTTAAAAGGTCTAAAACTAAAAATACGACAATTTACAAGATAAAAGGTTTATATACTTTATAATTGTTGTATTCATACTATATACATCCGATTTTGTAACGTTCAATTGTAACGTCACCAACATAATTATATGGTTAATAGTGTTAAATATCACAGAGCAGTAAATATGACACCAATGAAAAAATCTCATTAATATTTTGTTGTAGAGGTCAATATAGAAGGAAAAATTGTTTAGTATAAATAGATGACGACTAGTGTGTGACGCGCGCCTTGCCGCACAGTTTTTCATTCTTTAGTTTACTCTCTGACCAACCTTATGCAAGCATATATGTTTACAACCTTTTTTATTAGTGAAACTTTATTATGACAAAAATTACTCCCAACCATAAGAACTGATAATGGGGCAAGACATTATTAGGGTGTCAAACATAAAAGTTAGAACGACATTAAAAAGCATACTTGTGTTTGACAATTGGTAAGAGCACATGGAAGAATGTCTATGTGTTGCCCAGCCCTTTCATCATTAGTGAGTAACATACGAAACATATATGAAATCTTGGACATTTCTTGCATATACAAAACTGTATATTATATACTTAGAACAGAAATATCATTTGTCTAAATAACTACTCTCTTGTTCATTTGTCTACCTATCATCAACACAATAGTAGATTAGGCCGAAAGTCACCATCATGCTCTTCATTTCACCTAACCACCACAAAACATGAAAAGCAACGGATACATCAAGACTGGGCTTGTCAACATAATGTGGTCAAACTTTCAGGCTCCAGCATGTATAACCTTGGGCGTGTAAATATTGCAGAAAGCATTCAAAAATAAATAATTTAGTTCTACTTAAAACAAAATAATGTAAACTCAAACTCAAAATTTGCAAAAAGAGTGACTTCGTCATTTAACCAAAACTGAAGCCATGCGAACTGAATCACATGTTGCTCTCATGCTAAACAATGATTACGGTGCGTATGCGCCTGCTTTTTTATTGTGTGGCTCACATTAATCTTGCCTAACCAACACAATGAGAAAATAATCATGGAGGCACAGTGAAGCCAATTTCCATCCAAGAAATGGGCAATAACTATCCCTTATATGAGTAGCTTTATATGCAACATGCATCTACTTTATACACGGACAGAGTGCCCAAGAAATAGATAAGCATTTAAATTATATTATAAATCTACTCATATATGTCCACCTATAAATATTATGGAAGTCAAGCTCGTGCAGTATAGAGGTTAGTGCATAAATCATGGAAAGAAGCGCTCTCCTCTACCATTATATGCCCTCAAGCAGCAACTGCTGACTCATGCTTGAAAAGGGAACCACATAACCTACATTGTAGGTTTGCCTACTTATACAATGGTACTGCCGTCAGCAGGCATGACAAAAGAATTATTGAAACTACACTTCATGTGTGTATATATAAAAAAGAGTTTTGAAACTCCACTTGTAATGCAACCTAAAATAAAAACAAATTAGGTGAGTAAAGAACATGAATAAAAGTGAGTACTGACTTAGTAATGCCTTTTTGAAAAAACATGCCGGTAAGGGTCTATTCGACTTGAAGGAATATTTAACACTTCCCCCATCCTTACCATGAGCAACCATGTAGAATTCAGCCTTTTCATAGATCTTCTCTGTTAAAATTAGTTTGCTAGCATGACCCGTCTTGTTTTTCTTTTCCCCATATTAAGATGAACTTGTCATGTTCTCCGCTACAAAGTTAAACCATGTCAATCTAAAGTTGTGCTTCCATGTCAGGTTCATGTGTTTGACACCAAAATTAGTTGTTGCACCTAATGTGTTTTATTGCGGATTCTGCAGCCTTTTCTTGATACGATGATATAACCTATATATGCTAGGTATACGCAAAAGAGCTTGATGAACGCATAGTTTTTTTTTTGCATTTCTTACACAACAAATATCAGGCCACTAAAGGAAAATGGACATAACATGAAAGTTAAGAATCCTCCATCACTCACATTCATTATTAAAATATGGCGTCATATTTAGACCAGTCAAGTACTATGAACCTAAAATTTCATGGGTGTGCATAAGTGATCCAAGCAAAAACACTCACCGATCATTATATTTGCATCTCCGACAGCATGCTTCCGCAGTCCATCCAACCCGCTATCGGCCTCCTACCAATACCGATTGTCCCACCGGTAAACTGTAAGCAAGAGATGAAATTGACCAACATTTGATTAACTGGTATTAGCAATAAACGGAACCGAAAGAATTAAACCAATGATCCTGACAAACACAACTCTCATCTCGTATGATTTCTTATCTTCCATGCCAGTTCTGTAGAATGATATTGTGTGTCCAATGAATGATTATAAAAATCAGTCTTAGTTGCACACCCAAAAATTTTTTGGTATACGAACTTCACATGGCGGTGGATTTTCCTGCTTAAACAATTGTGAGAGTGAACCAATCTAGCAAAGAAGCTAAATTTCATCTCAAAGTAGTACTACCGCACCTCTATAGAATCGAATTCGTGGACATCAAACAAAACGATCCCTACACAAATACATGAGTAGGAAACCTAGAAAGAGATGGAGCGGAGCCAGGCCGGCCGGGCATGGGCGTGCTGTGCGGTGCGGCTTAGCCTGGGTTTCTTAGCCCAGCCACGTGGGTTGGACAGGGAGGCGATGAGGAGGTGGGACATGGTTGTCAAACACGCCATGCTCAAAGAAAAATAAAAGTACCCCTAAAAAAGCACTTAACCTTTTCTTTTCCCTACAATGGAGCCGAAATCATACACAACCCTAGAAGAAAAGGAAATACACTCCAGTCCTCGGGAGTCCTCCATGCTCCCTACCCCGCACATGTCGATTGTGCATGCGTCGACGTTGTCGGTGCTGGAGTTATGCGCCCTTGCCGGAACGAATAAAGCGGTATCCACGGATCGGAGAAGACCAAAACAAAATAGGGTTTAACTCCAACTCCAACCGGTATATGCATCTTGTACTGCACTTATGTAAAGCCAAGCGGCAGTGATGTTGTTTGGCACGCTCTGGATGCGGAGCTCGGCGAGGAGGTGGCTGGTTCTACTTCCCTTCTTACGTTTTGATGATCTTTTCTTGTGTGTTTTTTTATTTCACGTGTTGGATTAAGTTGTAATCACTGTCTTGTGGACTAGCGGCTAGCTGCTGGTCACTAGATGGACAATTTTTTCAATGCTAACAAATGTTTGCTTGATGTCCACTGTTAATTGTTGGAGTGCTTAAACATGATCTCCAGATTACTCTGTTAATCAAGTCCAAATTTGTTTGTTACCTTGTCAATCAAGTCCAGAAAATATTCTTGTAAGTCCAACTTACATCTATGTTGCATAAAACCGAAACAGTGAATAAGACCATGTCCAACATCCCTCCAGTCCATCAACATAAGAAAATCACATGCAAGGGAGGGGCATGTGGATTGTGCGAAATCCCAAACTGAAATAGATACGGACTATGATGTTGTGATGAATACAAAGGCCAAAAAGGGCATGCATCACAACCAAGGAGGAGGATGTGCACACTGGATACGGGGCCCAAGACGCATTTTCACACATCGTACTGTATTGAGCATGTACAACTAATTTAGATATAATTCACAGAATGGGTCAAACTGGATGTAGTTTGCAACGTTCTGTTGAATTTTGTATTGCCACTTAATATAGAGTCGCTAAAGTGCGAGCACAACTGCACTTTCGTTTGACCACAAACTTAAGCGGTCAATTTCTAGAGTGTGACCTCGAGCCAAAGATTGGGGGGGGGGGGGGGGGGGGGGGGCTGCCGAGCTGCGGCAAGGCGCGGATCCATTGGCGAGGTGGAGCTTGGCACGAGCTGGGGACGACGAGACCAATCGTGACATCTTAGGTGGAGGCAAGGCGAGCTTTTCCAAAAAAAAATCATGCTTGGATTAGACAGCAAACACGCCAGAGGCGGGGATGAGGCGGTGTGTGGCAGCGAGGTGTGCCATCACAGCCGAAGGAGATGCATGGAGGCAAGCGGGCAGTGGAGGAAGATGGAGGGAAAGGAGAAGGAAGGCATTAGGAACATGAGAAGTTGGAGAAAATTTTGACTCCAATATTTTTAAACAACTTAGAAATAGCCATGCCCCCACGACACACATATTTATTACAAATGTAAGAAAACACACATGGTTGTGAGGGTAGGCCATTAGGGAAGCCAACGTGTACACAAAGCATCACCCTGACAGCGCACTCTTGGAAGAATAATGTTTTCAAAACTTGGAACTAATTGACTTTTTGTTGTATCTCCTACTTTCGTGTATTATATATAATAAGAATCTATCTAGATATTTATATATATAATAAAATAGGTGGGTAAATTAAAAAAATAGGCACAATAACATACAAATATATGCATGTGATTTTCGCATAGTTTATATGTGGTTTAGATTAGATAAAATTCACTTTATATGAAGTCTAAAACTAAAAATATAGCAATTTCCAGTATAAAAGGTTCATAATTTAACATTGTTCTATTCGTACCAATATACATCTAATTTATTTTAAAATTGAATTATAATATTACCAACATCATTATATGTTAATAATGTTAAGGGTCTGTCTAGGGCATATTTAGATGTGCCCTAATTATCTCACATCTAAGTGACTCAATCAATCTAGGAAAAAAATAAAAAAGGACATAAGAAAATGCTTGCACGAATATTAGCATAAAATCAATAACATAGGACTTAGATGTGCAATAGTTAGAGCACATCTAGATATGCTTTAGCAAAACTATAATGTTAAATACCACAAAGCAAATCATAGTTAATGATGTGTTATAAATGTGACACAAATGAGAAAATCTCATTAATATTTAGTTACAGAGGTCAATACAAAAGTAAAAATGTTTAGTATAAATATCGGTTGTGGCAGGCGACAATGGCTCCCGCAGGTGCGGACACATCCGCCTTTTTGGCGGACATTGTCCGATGCGCTTTGTGACCGAATCTTGGCCCTGGATCTTATATATGAGGTCTGGCTAGGATTTCAGGGAAGAAGGCTAGAGATTAGGGTTTTACCTATTTTGGAGGTAGGAAGCTACCCAAAAATAGAAGAAATTCTTACATAGTAGGGGTGAATTTGGGTGTGATGCTCTGATCCGCTGGATGGCGATCCAAAGGCTCAGATTTGAGAGAAGGGTATGGAGTAAGGTGTGTCTGAGGTTGTACATTAGATAGTTTTATTTCGTCCAAGGTTGTGCATTAGATAATTTTATTTTAGAGTATCGTTCTATTATGAAAAAAGTCCATTTTACTACCCTGAATAAAGTGGATGGTTTACTTTACCCCCTGATCTATTTTTCGGCTTCTTTTACCCCCAAACAAACCCAAACCGAACAAAAGACCCACCGGGCTGGTTTTCTCCACCCACTGCTGATGAGGCACTAGTCAACGGCGGTTTTGACCTGGGTGGGGCCCCCTTGTTAGGTCTCTTTCTCTCTCTCTCTCCGGGTCAGAACCGCCGCCGCCAAAGGAGCTTGCCTCGGGCCGATCCGAGCCCGAGCCACCCGCGCCCCACCTCCCTCACCATGTCGCCTGATACGTCTCCAACGTATCTATAATTTTTGATTGCTCCATGCTATATTATCTACTGTTTTGGACATTATTGGGCTTTATTATCCACTTTTATATTATTTTTGGGACTAACCTATTAACCGGAGGCCTAGCCCAGAATTGTTGTTTTTTTGCCTATTTTAGGGTTTCGAATAAAAGGAATATCAAACGGAGTCCAAACGGAATGGAACATTCGGGAACGTGATTTTCTCAACGAACAAGACCTGGGAGACTTGGACCCTACGTCAAGAAAGAAAAGAGGAGGTCACGAGGTAGGGGGGTGCACCTGCCTACCCTAGGCGCGCCCTCCACCCTCGTGGCCCCCCTGTTGCTCCACCAACGTACTCCTTCCTCCTATATATATCTACGTACCCCCAAACGATCAGATACGGAGCCAAAACCCTAATTCCACTGCTGCAACTTTCTGTATCCACGAGATCCCATCTTGGGGCCTGTTTCAGAGCTCCGCCAGAGGGGGCATCGATCACGGAGGGCTTCTACATCAACACCATAGCCTCTCCGATGAAGTGTGAGTAGTTTACCTCAGACCTACGGGTCCATAGTTAGTAGCTAGATGGCTTTTTCTCTCTTTTTGGATCTCAATAAAATGTTCTCCCCCTCTCTTGTGGAGAACTATTCGATGTAATCTTCTTTTTGCGGTGTGTTTGTTGAGACCGATGAATTGTGGGTTTATGATCAAGCCTATCTATGAATAATATTTGAATCTTCTCTGAATTCTTTTATGTATGATTGGTTATCTTTGCAAGTCTCTTCGAATTATCAGTTTGGTTTGGCCTACTAGATTGATCTTTCTTGCAATGGGAGCAGTGCTTAGCTTTGGGTTCAATCTTGCGGTGTCCTTTCCCAGTGACAGTAGGGGCAACAAGGCACATATTGTATTGTTGCCATCGAGGATAACAAGATGGGGTTTTCATCATATTGCATGAGTCTATCCCTCTACATCATGTCATCTTGCTTAAGGCGTTACTCTGTTTTTAACTCAATACTCTAGATGCATGCTGGATAGCGGTCGATGAGTGGAGTAATAGTAGTAGATGCGGTCAGGAGTCGGTCTACTTGTCTCGGACGTGATGCCTACGTTGGAAATATGCCCTAGAGGCAATAATAAATTAGTGATTATTATTTCCTTGTTCATGATAATCGTTTATTATCCATGCTAGAATTGTATTGATAGGAAACTCAGATACATGTGTGGATACATAGACAACACCATGTCCCTAGTAAGCCTCTAGTTGACTAGCTCGTTGATCAATAGATGGTTACGGTTTCCTGACCATGGACATTGGATGTCGTTGATAACGGGATCACATCATTAGGAGAATGATGTGATGGACAAGACCCAATCCTAAGCCTAGCACAAAGATCGTGTAGTTCGTATGCTAAAGCTTTTCTAATGTCAAGTATCATTTCCTTAGACCATGAGATTGTGCAACTCCCGGATACCGTAAGAGTGCGTTGGGTGTACCAAACGTCACAACATAACTGGGTGGCTATAAAGGTACACTACAGGTATCTCCGAAAGTGTCTGTTGGGTTGGCACGAATCAAGACTCGGATTTGTCACTCCGTGTAAACGAAGAGGTATCTCTGGGCCCACTCGGTGGGACATCATCATAATATGCACAATGTGACCAAGGAGTTGATCACGGGATGATGTGTTACGGAACAAGTAAAGAGACTTGCCGGTAACGAGATTGAACAAGGTATGGGGATACCGACGATCGAATCTCGGGCAAGTATCGTACCGCTAGACAAAGGGAATTGTATATGGGATTGATTGAATCCTTGACATCGTGGTTCATCCAATGAGATCATCGTGGAGCATGTGGGAACCAACATGGGTATCCAGATCCCGCTGTTGGTTATTGACCGGAGAGTCATCTCGGTCAAGTCTGCATGTCTCCCGAACCCGTAGGGTCTACACACTTAAGGTTCGGTGACGCTAGGGTTGTTAGGAAGACTTGTATGTGATTACCGAATGTTGTTCGGAGTCCCGGATGAGATCCCGGACGTCACGAGGAGTTTCAGAATGGTCCAGAGGTAAATATTTATATATGGGAAGTCATCATACGGGCACCAGAATAATTCGGGGGTTACCGGTATTGTACCGGGACCACCGGAGGGGTTACGGGGGTCCACCGGGAGGGTCCACCTGCCCCGGAGGGCCCTATGGGCTGTGTGTGGAGAGGGACCAGCCCCTTAGTGGGCTGGGCGCCTCCCCCCTAGGGCCCATGCGCCTAGGGTTTGGGGGAACCCTAAAAGGGGGCGCCCCCCTTGCCTTGGGGGGCAAGGCAACCCCCCTGGCCGCCGCCCCCTCCTCAGATTGGATCTGAGGGGGCCGGGCCCCCTCTCCCTTGCCCCTATATATATGTGGGGGGTGGGAGGGCAGCCGCACCCAAGTTCTGGCGTAGCCCTCCCCCTCTCCCAAGTCCTCCTCCTCTCCCGCGGTGCTTGGCGAAGCCCTGCAGGATTGCCACACTCCTCCTTCACCACCACGCCGTCGTGCTGCTGCTGGATGGAGTCTTCCCCAACATCTCCTTCTCCCCTTGCTGGATCAAGGCGTAGGAGACGTCACCGGGCTGCACGTGTGTTGAACGCGGAGGCGCTGTGGTTCGGCGCTTAGATCGGAATCAACCGCGATCTGAATCACTACGAGTACGACTCCTTCATCCGCGTTCTTGCAACGCTTCCGCTTAGCGATCTACAAGGGTATGTAGATGCACTCTCCTTCCCCTCGTTGCTAGATTACTCCATAGATTGATCTTGGTGATGCGTAGAAAATTTTAAATTTCTGCTACGATCCCCAACAGTGGCATCATGAGCTAGGTCTATGCGTAGTTTCTATGCACGAGTAGAACACAAGTTGTTATGGGCGTCGATTTTGTCAATTTGCTTGCCGTTACTAGTCTTATCTTGATTCGGCGACATCGTGGGATGAAGCGGCCCGGACCGACCTTACACGTACTCTTACGTGAGACTGGTTCCACGGACTGACATGCACTAGTTGCATAAGGTGGCTAGCGGGTGTCTGTCTCTCCCATTTTAGTCTGATCGGATTCGATGAAAAGGGTCCTTATGAAGGGTAAATAGAAATTGGCATATCACGTTGTGGTTTTGGCGTAGGTAAGAAACATTCTTGCTAGAAACCTATAGCAGCCACGTAAAAACTTGCAACAACAATTAGAGGACGTCTAACTTGTTTTTGCAGCATATGCCTTGTGATGTGAAATGGCCAAAAGGATGTGATGAATGATATATGTGATGTATGAGATTGATCATGTTCTTGTAATAGGAATCACAACTTGCATGTCGATGAGTATGACAACCGGCAGGAGCCATAGGAGTTGTCTTAATTAATTTATGACCTGCGTGTCAACATAAACGTCATGTAATTACGTTACTTTATTGCTAAAGCGTTAGCCATAGTAGTAGAAGTAATAGATGACGAGACAACTTCAAGAAGACACGATGATGGAGATCATGGTGTCATGCCGGTGACAATGATGATCATGGAGCCCCGAAGATGGAGATCAAAAGGAGCAAAATGATATTGGCCATATCATGTCACTATTTGATTGCATGTGATGTTTATCATGTTTTACATCTTATTTGCTTAGAACGACGGTAGCTTAAGTAAGATGATCCCTCACTAAAATTTCAAGAAAAGTGTTCCCCCTAACTGTGCATCGTTGCGAAGGTTCGTTGTTTCGAAGCATCACGTGATGATCGGGTGTGATAGATTCTAACGTTTGAATACAACGGGTGTAAGCCAGATTTACACACGCAATACACTTAGGTTGACTTGACGAGCCTAGCATGTACAAACATGGCCTCGGAACACGGAAGACCGAAAGGTCGAGCATTAGTCGTATAGAAGATACGATCAACATGAAGATGTTCATCGATGTTGGCTAGTCTGTCTCACATGATGATCGGACACGGCCTAGTTGACTCGGATCATGTTTCACTTAGATGACTAGAGGGATGTCTATCTGAGTGGGAGTTCATTAAATAATTTGACTAGATGAACTTAATTATCATGAACATAGTCTAAATTGTCTTTGCAAATATGTTGTAGATAAATAGCTCACATTGTAGCTCCCTGTTTCAATACGTTCCTAGAGAAAGATTAAGTTGAAAGATATTGTAAGCAATGATGCGGACTAGGTCCGTAGTCCGAGGAGTGTCCTCACTGCTACACAGAAGGCTTACGTCTTTGATGCACCGCTCGATGTGCAAACCCCTACAACGTCGTCTGTGGATGTTATGAACATCTGACAGATACGTCCTGATGACTACTTGATAGTTAAGTGCACCATACTTTACGGCTTAGAATCGGGATTCCAATGACGTTTTGAATGCCATAGAGCATATGAGATGTTCCAAGAGCTGAAATTGGGATTTCAGGCTCACGCCCGTATTGAGAGGTATGAGACCTTGACAAGTTCTTTGCCTACAAGATGGAGGAGAATAGCTCAGCTAGTGAGCATGTGCTCAGAATGTCTGGGTGCTACAATCACTTAAATCAAGTGGGAGTTAAACTTCTAGATAAGATAGTGATTAATAGAGTTCTCTAGCCACTATCACTAAGCTACTAGATCTTCGTGATGAACTATGACATGCAAGGGATGGAGTTGATCCCGGAGCTGCTCGCGGTGCTTAAGACCGCAAAAGGTAGAAATCAAGAAGGAGCATCAAGTGTTGATGGTTTGTCAAGACCACTGGTTTCAAGAAGGGCAAGGGCTAGAAGGGAAACTTCATGGATGGCAAACCAGTTGCCGCTCCAGTGAAGGAACCCAAAGTTGAACCCAAACCCGAGACTGAGTGCTTCTATTGTAAGGGGAACAATCACTGGTAGCGGAACTACCCCAAATACATGGTAGATAAGAAGGTTGGCAACTTCAACAAAGTATATACGTGTTATTAATGTGTACCTCACTAGTACTCCTGGTAGCACCTTGGTATTGGATACCAGTTCAGTTACTATTGTTGGTGACTTGAAGCAAAAGCTACGGACTAAACGGAGACTGGCTAAGGGCGAGGTGACGATGTGTGTTGGAAGTGTTTCCAAAGTTGATGAGATCACCATCGCACGCTCCATCTGCCTTCGGGATTAGTATTGAACCTAGATAAATGTTATCAGGTGTCTACGTTGAGCATGAATATGATTAGATCATGTTCGTTGCAATATGGTTATTCATTTAAGTTAGAGAATACTGGTTATTCTGTTTACATGAATAATACTTTACATGAATAATACCTTTCATGGTCATGCACCCTATGTGAATGGTTCATTGAATCTCGGTCGTGGTAATACACATGTTCACGCCAAAAAGATGTAGAGTTAATAATGATAGTACCACTTTCTCGTGGCACTGCCGCTTAGGTCATATTGGCGTAAGATGCATGAAGAAACTCCATGTCGATGGATGTTTGGAGTCACTTGATTTTGAATCGCTTGATGTTGGGTTTTGTAGTAATTTCAAAAAATTTCCTACGCACACGCAAGATCATGTGATGCATAGCAACGAGAGGGGAGAGTGTTGTCTACATACCCACGCAGACCGACTGCGGAAGCGTTGACGCAACGTAGAGGAAGTAGTCGTACGTCTTCACGATCCAACCGATCAAGTACCGAAACTACGGCACCTCCGAGTTCGAGCACACGTTCAGCTCGATGACGATCCCTGGACTCCGATCCAACAAAGTGTCGGGGAAGAGTTCCGTCAGCACGACGGCGTGGTGACGATCTTGATGCAGTACAGCAGCAGGGCTTCGCCTAAACTCCGCTACAGTATTATCGAGGAATATGGTGGCAGGGGGCACCGCATACGGCTAAGGAATAGATCACGTGGATCAACTTGTGTCTAGAGGTGCCACCCTGCCTCCATATATAAAGGAGCCAAGGGGGAGGGGTGCGGCCAGCCCTATGGAGGCGCAGGAGGAGTCCTACTCCTACCGGGAGTAGGACTCCCCCCCAATCCTATTCCAAATAGGATTCCCAAGGGGGAAAGAGAGAGAGAGGTGGCCGACCACCTGTCCTAGTCCTAGTTGGACTAGGGGAGGGGGGGAGGCGCGCAGCCCACCATGGGCAGCCCCTTTCACCTTTCCACTAAAGCCCAATAAGGCCCATATGGCTCCCGGGGGGTTCCGGTAACCTCCCGGTAATCCGGCAAAATCCCGATTTCACCCGGAACACTTCCGATATCCAAACATAGGCTTCCAATATATAATCTTTACGTCTCGACCATTCCGAGATTCCTCATCATGTCCGTGATCACATCCGGGACTCCGAACAACCTTCGGTACATCAAAATGCATAAACTCATAATATAACTGTCATCGTAACCTTAAGCGTGTGGACCCTACGGGTTCGAGAACAATGTAGACATGACCGAGACACGTCTCCGGTCAATAACCAATAGCGGGACCTGGATGCCTATATTGGCTCCTACATATTCTACGAAGATCTTTATCGGTCAGACCGCATAACAACATACGTTGTTCCCTTTGTCATCGGTATGTTACTTGCCCGAGATTCGATCGTCGGTATCCAATACCTAGTTCAATCTCGTTACCGGCAAGTCTCTTTACTCGTTCCGTAATACATCATCTCGCAACTAACTCATTGGTTGCAATGCTTGCAAGGCTTATGTGATTTGTATTACCGAGAGGGCCCAGAGATACCTCTCCGACAATCGGAGTGACAAATCCTAATCTCGAAATACGCCAACCCAACATCTACCTTTGGAGACACCTGTAGAGCTCCTTTATAATCACCCAGTTACGTTGTGACGTTTGGTAGCACACAAAGTGTTCCTCCGGTAAACGGGAGTTGCATAATCTCATAGTCATAGGAACATGTATAAGTCATGAAGAAAGCAATAGCAACATAATAAACGATCAGGTGCTAAGCTAATGAAATGGGTCATGTCAATCAGATCATTCAACTAATGATGTGACCTTGTTAATCAAATAACAACTCCTTTGTCTATGGTTAGGAAACATAACCATCTTTGATTAATGAGCTAGTCAAGTAGAGGCATACTAGTGACACTCTGTTTGTCTATGTATTCACACATGTATTATGTTTCCGGTTAATACAATTCTAGCATGAATAATAAACATTTATCATGAAATAAGGAAATAAATAATAACTTTATTATTGCCTCTAGGGCATATTTCCTTCAGTCTCCCACTTGCACTAGAGTTAATAATCTAGATTACACAGTAATGATTCTAACACCCATGGAGCCTTGGTGCTGATCATGTTTTGCTCGTGGAAGAGGCTTAGTCAACGGGTCTGCAACATTCAGATCCGTATGTATCTTGCAAATCTCTATGTCTCCCACCTGGACTAGATCCCGGATGGAATTGAAGTGTCTCTTGATGTGCTTGGTTCTCTTGTGAAATCTGGATTCCTTTGCCAAGGCAATTGCACCAGTATTGTCACAAAAGATTTTCATTGGACCTGATGCACTAGGTATGACACCTAGATCGGATATGAACTCCTTCATCCAGACTCCTTCATTTGTCGCTTCCGAATCAGCTATGTATTCCGCTTCACATGTAGATCCCGCTACGACGCTTTGTTTAGAACTGCACCAACTGACAGCTCCACCGTTTAATGTAAACACGTATCCGGTTTGCGATTTAGAATCGTCCGGATAAGTGTCAAAGCTTGCATCAACGTAACCATTTATGATGAGCTCTTTGTCACCTCCATATACGAGAAGCATATCCTTTTCAGGTATTTTAGGATGTTCTTGACCGCTGTCCAGTGATCCACTCCTGGATTACTTTGGTACCTCCCTGCTAGACTTATAGCAAGGCACACATCAGGTCTGGTACACAGCATTGCATACATGATAGAGCCTATGGCTGAAGCATAGGGAACATCTTTCATATTCTCTCTATCTTCTACAGTGGTCGGGCATTGAGTCTTACTCAATTTCACACCTTGTAACACAGGCAAGAATCCTTTCTTTGCTTGATCCATTTTGAAATTCTTCAAAATTTTGTCAAGGTATGTTGTTTGTGAAAGTCCAATTAAGCGTCTTGATCTATCTCTATAGATCTTAATGCCTAATATGTAAGCAGCTTCACCGAGGTCTTTCATTGAAAAACTCTTGTTCAAGTATCCCTTTATGCTATCCAGAAATTCTATATCATTTCCAATTAGTAATATGTCATCCACATATAATATTAGAAATGCTACAAAGCTCCCACTCAATTCTTGTAAATACAGGCTTCTTCGAAAGTCTGTATAAAACCAAATGCTTTGATCACACTATCAAAACGTTTATTCCAACTTCGAGAGGCTTGCACCAGTCCATAAATGGATCGTTGGAGCTTGCACACTTTGTTAGCTCCCTTTGGATCGACAAAACCTTCTGGTTGCATCATATACAACTCTTCTTCCAGAAATCCATTCAGGAATGCAGTTTTGACATCCATCTGCCAAATTTCATAATCATAAAATGCGGCAATTGCTAACATGATTCGGACAGACTTAAGCATCGCTACGGGTGAGAAGGTCTCATCGTAGTCAATCCCTTCAACTTGTCGAAAACCTTTTGCGACAAGTCAAGCTTTGTAGACAGTAACATTACCATCAGCGTCAGTCTTCTTCTTGAAGATCCATTTATTCTCAATTGCTTGCCGATCATCGGGCAAGTCAACCAAAGTCCATACTTTGTTCTCATACATGGATCCCATCTCAGATTTCATGGCTTCAAGCCACTTTGCGGAATCTGGGCTCACCATCGCTTCTTCATAGTTCGTAGATTCATCATGATCTAGCAGCATGATTTCCAGAACAGGATTACCGTACCACTCTGGTGCAGATCTCGCTCTGGTTGATCTACGAGGTTCAGTAGTATCTTGTCCTGAAGTTTCATGATCATCATCATTGGCTTCCTCACTAATTGGTATAGGTGTCTCAGAAACAGTTTTCTGTGATGTACTACTTTCCAATAAGGGAGCAGGTACAGTTACCTCGTCAAGTTCTACTTTCCTCCCACTCACTTCTTTCGAGAGAAACTCCTTTTCTAGAAAGGATCCATTCTTAGCAACGAATGACTTGCCTTCGGATCTGTGATAGAAGGTGTACCCAACAGTCTCCTTTGGGTATCCTATGAAGACACATTTCTCCGATTTGGGTTCGAGCTTATCAGGTTGAAGCTTTTTCACATAAGCATCGCAGCCCCAAACTTTAAGAAACGACAACTTTGGTTTCTTGCCAAACCACAGTTCATAAGGCGTCGTCTCAATGGATTTTGATGGTGCCCTATTTAATGTGAATGCGGCCGTCTCTAAAGCATAAACCCAAAATGATAGCGGTAAATCAGTAAGAGACATCATAGATCGCACCATATCTAGTAAAGTACGATTACGACGTTCGGAAACACCATTACGCTGTGGTGTTCCGGGTGGCGTGAGTTGCGAAACTATTCCACAATTTTTCAAATGTACACTAAACTCGTAACTCAAATATTCTCCTCCACGATCAGATCGTAGAAACTTTATTTTCTTGTTACGATGATTTTCAACTTCACTCTGAAATTCTTTGAACTTTTCAAATGTTTCAGACTTATGTTTCATTAAGTAGATATACCCATATCTGCTTAAGTCATCTGTGAAGGTGAGAAAATAACGATATCCTCCACGAGCCTCAATATTCATCGGACCACATACATCTATATGTATGATTTCCAACAAATCTGTTGCTCTCTCCATAGTACCGGAGAACGGTGTTTTAGTCATCTTGCCCATGAGGCACGGTTCGCAAGTACCAAGTGATTCATAATCAAGTGGTTCCAAAAGTCCATCAGTATGGAGTTTCTTCATGCACTTTACACCGATATGACCTAAACGGCAGTGCCACAAATAAGTTGCACTATCATTATTAACTCTGCATCTTTTGGCTTCAACATTATGAATATGTGTTTTACTACTATCGAGATTCAATAAGAATAGACCACACTTCAAGGGTGCATGACCATAAAAGATATTACTCATATAAATAGAACAACCATTATTCTCTGATTTAAATGAATAACCGTCTCGCATTAAACAAGATCCAGATATAATGTTCATGCTCAACGCTGGCACCAAATAACAATTATTTAGGTCTAATACTAATACCGAAGGTAGATGTAGAGGTAGCGTGCCGACCGCGATCACATCGACTTTGGAACCGTTTCCCACGCGCATCGTCACCTCGTCCTTCGCCAGTGTTCGCTTAATCCGTAGTCCATGTTTCGAGTTGCAAATATTAGCAACAGAACCAGTATCAAATACCCAGGTGCTACTGCGAGCTCTAGTAAGGTACACATCAATAACATGTATATCACATATATCTTTGTTCACCTTGCCATCCTTCTTATCCGCCAAATACTTGGGGCAGTTCCGCTTCCAGTGACCAGTCTGCTTGCAGTAGAAGCACTCAGTTTCAGGCTTAGGTCCAGACTTGGGTTTCTTCTCCTGAGCAGCAACTTGTTTGCTGTTCTTTTTGAAGTTCCCCTTCTTCTTCCCTTTGCCCTTTCTTGAAACTAGTGGTCTTGTTAACCATCAACACTTGATGCTCCTTCTTGATTTCTACCTCCTCAGCTTTCAGCATTGCGAAGAGCTCGGGAATAGTCTTGTTCATCCCTTGCATATTATAGTTCATCACGAAGCTCTTGTAGCTTGGTGGCAGTGATTGGAGAATTCTGTCAATGACGCAATCATCCGGAAGATTAACTCCCAATTGAATCAAGTGATTATTATACCCAGACATTTTGAGTATATGCTCACTGACAGAACTGTTCTCCTCCATCTTGCAGCTATAGAACTTATTGGAGACTTCATATCTCTCAATCCGGGCATTTGCTTGAAATATTAACTTCAACTCCTGGAACATCTCATATGCTCCATGACGTTCAAAACGTCGTTGAAGTCCCGATTCTAAGCCGTAAAGCATGGCACACTGAACTATCGAGTAGTCATCAGCTTTGCTCTGCCAGACGTTCATAACATCTGGTGTTGCTCCAGCAGCAGGCCTGGCACCCAGCGGTGCTTCCAGGACGTAATTCTTCTGAGCAGCAATGAGGATAATCCTCAAGTTACGGACCCAGTCCGTGTAATTTCTACCATCATCTTTCAACTTCGCTTTCTCAAGGAACGCATTAAAATTCAACGGAACAACAGCATGAGCCATCTATCTACAATTAACATAAACAAGCAAGATACTATCAGGTACTAAGTTCATGATAAATTTAAGTTCAATTAATCATATTACTTAAGAACTCCCACTTAGATAGACATCCCTCTAATCCTCTAAGTGATCACGTGATCCAAATCAACTAAACCATGTCCGATCATCACGTGAGATGGAGTAGTTTCATCGGTGAACATCGTTATGTTGATCATATCTACTATATGATTCACGCTCGACCTTTCGGTCTCCGTGTTCCGAGGCCATATCTGTATATGCTTGGCTCGTCAAGTATAACCTGAGTATTCCGCGTGTGCAACTGTTTTGCACCCGTTGTATTTGAACGTAGAGCTTATCACACCCGATCATCACGTGGTGTCTGGGCACGACGAACTTTGGCAACGGTGCATACTCAGGGAGAACACTTCTTGATAATTTAGTGAGAGATCATCTTATAATGCTACCGTCAATCAAAGCAAGATAAGATGCATAAAAGATAAACATCACATGCAATCAATATAAGTGATATGATATGGCCATCATCATCTTGTGCCTGTGATCTCCATCTCCGAAGCACCGTCATGATCACCATCGTCACCGGCGCGACACCTTGATCTCCATCGTAGCATCATTGTCGTCTCGCCAATCTTATGCTTCCACGACTATCACTACCGCTTAGTAATAAACTAAAGCATTACATTGCGATTGCATTGCATACAATAAGGCGACAACCATATGGCTCCTGCCAGTTGCCGATAACTCGGTTACAAAACATGATCATCTCATACAATAAAATTTAGCATCATGCCTTGACCATATCACATCACAACATGCCCTGCAAAAACAAGTTAGACGTCCTCTACTTTGTTGTTGCAAGTTTTACGTGGCTGCTACGGGCTTAAGCAAGAACCAATCTCACCTACGCATCAAAACCACAACGATAGTTTGTCAAATAGACTCCGTTTTAACCTTCGCAAGGACCGGGCGTAGACACACCTGGTTCAACTAAAGTTGGAGAGACAGTCACCCGCAAGCCACCTGTGTGCAAAGCACGTCGGGGGAACCGGTCTCGCGTAAGCGTACGCGTAATGTTGGTCCGTGTCGTCTCGTCCAACAATGCCGCCGAACCAAAGTATGACATGTTGGTAGGCAGTATGACTTATATCACCCACAACTCACTTGTGTTCTACTCGTGCATATAACATCAACATAAATAACCTAGGCTCGGATGCCACTGTTGGGTTTCATAGTAATTTCAAAAAATTTCCTACGCACACGCAAGATCATGTGATGCATAGCAACGAGAGGGGAGAGTGTTGTCTACGTACCCACGCAGACCGACTGCGGAAGCGTTGACGCAACATAGAGGAAGTAGTCGTACGTCTTCACGATCCAACCGATCAAGTACCGAAACTACGGCACCTCCGAGTTCGAGCACACGTTCAGCTCGATGACGATCCCCGGACTCCGATCCAGCAAAGTGTCGGGGAAGAGTTCCGTCAGCACGACGGCGTGGTGACGATCTTGATGCACTACACCAGCAGGGCTTCGCCTAAACTCCGCTACAGTATTATCGAGGAATATGGTGGCAGGGGGCACCGCACACGGCTAAGGAATAGATCACGTGGATCAACTTGTGTCTAGAGGTGCCCCCTGCCTCCGTATATAAAGGAGCCAAGGGGGGAGGGGTGCGGCCAGCCCTATGGAGGCGCAGGAGGAGTCCTACTCCTACCGGGAGTAGGACTCCCCCCTAATCCTATTCCAAATAGGATTCCCAAGGGGGAGAGAGAGAGAGAGGTGGCCGGCCACCTCTCCTAGTCCTAGTTGGACTAGGGAAGGGGGGGAGGCGCGCAGCCCACCATGGGCAACCCCTTTCACCTTTCCACTAAAGCCCAATAAGGCCCATATGGCTCCCGGGGGGTTCCGGTAACCTCCCGGTAATCCGGTAAAATCCCGATTTCACCCGGAACACTTCCGATATCCAAACATAGGCTTCCAATATATCAATCTTTACGCCTCGACCATTCCGAGACTCCTCGTCATGTCCGTGATCACATCCGGGATTCCGAACAACCTTCGGTACATCAAAATGCATAAACTCATAATATAATTGTCATCGTAACCTTAAGTGTGCGGACCCTACGGGTTCGAGAACAATGTAGACATGACCGAGACACGTCTCCGGTCAATAACCAATAGCGGGACCTGGATGCCCATATTGGCTCCTACATATTCTACGAAGATCTTTATCGGTCAGACCGCATAACAACATACGTTGTTCCCTTTGTCATCAGTATGTTACTTGCCCGAGATTCGATCGTCGGTATCCAATACCTAGTTCAACCTTGTTACCGGCAAGTCTCTTTACTCGTTCTGTAATACATCATCTCGCAACTAACTCATTGGTTGCAATGCTTGCAAGGCTTATATGATTTGTATTACCGAGAGGGCCCAGAGATACCTCTCCGACAATCGGAGTGACAAATCCTAATCTCGAAATACGCCAACCCAACATCTACCTTTGGAGACACCTATAGAGCTCCTTTATAATCACCCAGTTACGTTGTGACGTTTGGTAGCACACAAAGTGTTCCTCCAGTAAACGGGAGTTGCATAATCTCATAGTCATAGGAACATGTATAAGTCATGAAGAAAGCAATAGCAACATACTAAACGATCGGGTGCTAAGCTAATGAAATGGGTCATGTCAATCAGATCATTCAACTAATGATGTGACCTCGTTAATCAAATAACAACTCCTTTGTCTATGGTTAGGAAACATAACCATCTTTGATTAATGAGCTAGTCAAGTAGAGGCATACTAGTGACACTTTGTTTGTCTATGTATTCACACATGTATTATGTTTCCGGTTAATACAATTCTAGCATGAATAATAAACATTTATCATGAAATAAGGAAATAAAAAATAACTTTATTATTGCCTCTAGGGCATATTTCCTTCACTTGACACATGTGAGCCATGCCTCATGGGCAGGATGACTAAGACCCCGTTTTTAGGTACAATGAAACGGGCAAGTGACTTGTTGGAAATCATACATGCTGATGCGTGTGATCCAATGAGAATTGAAGCGTGCGATGGATATCGCTATTTTCTCTCTTCACTGACGATTTGAGTAGATATAGGTATATTTACTTAATGAAGCACAAGTCTGGAACGTTTGAAAAGTTCAAGCGATTTCAGAGTGAAGTTAAAGAACCATCATAACAAGAAGATCAAATTTCTACGATCTGATCGATGAGAATTTCTAAGTTATGAGTTTGGCAAACACTTAAGACATTGTGGAATTGTTTCGCATTTGAAGCCACCTGGAACACCACAGATAAATGGTGTGTCCGGACGTCATAATCGAACCTTATGAGATATGGTGCGATCTATGATGTCTCTTACCGATCTACCGTTTTTCATTTTGAGGATATGCGTTAGAGACAGCTCCATTCACTTTAGATAGGACACCATCTAAGTCCGTTGAGATGTCGTCGTGTGAACATTGGTTTGGCAAGAAACCAAAGTTGTCGTTTCTTAATGTTTGGGGCTGCGATGCTTAAGGCTTCAGCCGGAGAAGCTCGAACCCAAAGCGGACAAACACATCTTCATAGGATACCCAAAGGTGACGGTTGGGTACACCTTCTATCTCATATCCGAGGGCAAATTGTTTGTCGCTAAGAACAGGTCCTTTCTCGAGAAGGAGTTTCTCTCGAAAGAATTGAGTGGGAGGAAGATAGAACTTGATGAGGTTGTTGAACCTTTATTTCAACCAGAAAGTGATGCAACACAGAAAGATGTTTTCTATGGCGCCTACGTCTGTTGAATAGGAAGTTAATGATAGTGATCATGAAGCTTCAGATCAAGTTGCTATCGAACCTCGTAGGTCGACAAGGATATGTGCTACTCCTGAGTGGTGCGGTGATCCTGTCTTAGATATCATGTTGTTAGACAACAATAAACCTACGAGCTATGGAGAAGCGATGGTGGGCCCGTATTCCGACAAATGGTTAGAAGCCATGAAATCCGAGATAGGATCCATGTATCAGAACAAAGTATGGACTTTGGCGGACTTGCCCGTTGATCGGCAAGCCATTGAGATAAATGGATCTTTAAGAAGAAGACGGACGTGGGCGGTAATGTTACCGTCTATGAAGCTCGACTTGTGGGAAAGAGTCTTTTCACAAGTTCAAGGAGTTGACTACGATGATAATTTCTCACCCATAGCGATGCTTAAGTCCGTCGGAATCATGTTAGCATTAGCTGTATTTTTTGATTATGAAATCTTACAGATGGATGTCAAAACAAGTTTTCTTACCAGTTTTTGTAAGAAAAGTTGTATGTGATACAATAAAAGGTTTTTTCAATCCTAAGGATGCTAAAAGGTATGCTGGCTCCAGCAATCCTTCTATGGACTAGAGCAAGCATCTCGGAATTGGAATATATGTTTTGATGGAGTGATCAAAGTTTTTAGGTTTATACAATGTTTGCTAGAAACTTGTATTTACAAGAAAGTGAGTGGGAGCACTACAACATTTCTGATAAGTATATGTGGATGACATATTGTTGATCCGAAATAATGTAGAATTTCTGAAAAGCATAGACGGTTGTTTGAAGAATAATTTTCAAAGGAAGACCTGGATAAAGCTGCTTACATATTGGGCATCAAGATCTATAGAGATAGATCAAGACGCCTGATGATACTTTCAAAGAACGCACACCTTGACATGTTTTTGAAGGAGTTCAAAATAGATCAGTCAAAGAAGGGGTTCTTACCTGAATTGTAAGGTGTGAAGTTGAGTAAGACTCAAAGATTGACCACGGCAGAAGAAAGAGGAAGGACGAAGGTCGTCCCCTATGCTTTTGTCATAGGCTCTATACGGTATGCCATGCGGAGTACCGCACCTGATGTGTGCCTTGCCACATGTCTGGCAAGAGGGTACAAAGGTGATCTAGGAGCAGATCACCAGATAGCAGTCAAAATTGTCCTTAGAGGAATAAGGAAATGTTTCTCGGTTATGGAGGTGATAAAGAGTTCGACGTAAAGAGTAACGTCGATGCAAGCTTAACACCTATCCGGATAGCTCTGAGTAGAGATACCAGATACGTATAATGGAGCAACAATTTGGAATAGCTCCAAGTGGAACGTGGTAGCAACATCTATAATATGACATAAAGTTTTGCGAAATACATAGGGATCTGAATATGGCAAGACCCGTTGACTACAACCTCTCTCACAAGCATAACATGATCAAACCCAGAACTCTTTGAGTGTTTATCACATAGTGATGTGAACTAGATCATTGAGTCTAGTAGACTCTTGGATGTTGGTCACATGGCGATGTGACCTGTGAGTGTTAATCACATGGCGATGTGAACTAGATTATTGACTCTAGTGCAAGTAGGAGACTGTTGAAAATATGCCCTAGAGGCAATACTAAATTAGTGATTATTATTTCCTTGTTCATGATAATCGTTTATTATCCATGCTAGAATTGTATTGATAGGAAACTCAGATACATGTGTGGATACATAGACAACACCATGTCCCTAGTAAGCCTCTAGTTGACTAGCTCGTTGATCAATAGATGGTTACGGTTTCCTGACCATGGACATTGGATGTCGTTGATAACGGGATCACATCATTAGGAGAATGATGTGATGGACAAGACCCAATCCTAAGCCTAGCACAAAGATCGTGTAGTTCGTATGCTAAAGCTTTTCTAATGTCAAGTATCATTTCCTTAGACCATGAGATTGTGCAACTCCCGGATACCGTAAGAGTGCGTTGGGTGTACCAAACGTCACAACATAACTGGGTGGCTATAAAGGTACACTACTGGTATCTCCGAAAGTGTCTGTTGGGTTGGCACGAATCGAGACTCAGATTTGTCACTCCATGTAAACAGAGAGGTATCTCTGGGCCCACTCGGTGGGACATCATCATAATATGCACAATGTGACCAAGGAGTTGATCACGGGATGATGTGTTACGGAACAAGTAAAGAGACTTGCCGGTAACGAGATTGAACAAGGTATGGGGATACCGACGATCGAATCTCGGGCAAGTATCGTACCGCTAGATAAAGGGAATTGTATATGTGATTGATTGAATCCTTGACATCGTGGTTCATCCAATAAGATCATCGTGGAGCATGTGGGAACCAACATGGGTATCCAGATCCCGCTGTTGGTTATTGACCGGAGAGTCATCTCGGTCAAGTCTGCATGTCCCCCGAACCCGTAGGGTCTACACACTTAAGGTTCGGTGACGCTAGGGTTGTTAGGAAGACTTGTATGTGATTACCGAATGTTGTTCGGAGTCCCGGATGAGATCTCGGACGTCACGAGGAGTTTCGGAATGGTCCGGAGGTAAAGATTTATATATGGGAAGTCATCATACGGGCACCGGAATAATTCGGGGGTTACCGGTATTGTACCGGGACCACCGGAGGGGTTCCGGGGGTCCACCTGCGCCGGAGGGCCCTATGGGCTGTGTGTGGAGAGGGACCAGCCCCTTAGTGGGCTGGGCGCCTCCCCTCCCTAGGGCCCATGCGCCTAGGGTTTGGGGGAACCCTAAAAGGGGGGCGCCCCCCTTGCCTTGGGGGGCAAGGCAACCCCCCTGGCCGCCGCCCCCTCCTCAGATTGGATCTGAGGGGGCGGCCCCCCTCTCCCTTGCCCCTATATATATGTGGGGGGGGGGGGGGGTGGGTGGGTGGGAGGGCAGCCGCACCCAAGTTCTGGCGCAGCCCTCCCCCTCTCCCAAGTCCTCCTCCTCTCCCGCGGTGCTTGGCGAAGCCCTGCAGGATTGCCACGCTCCTCCTTCACCACCACGCCGTCGTGCTGCTGCTGGATGGAGTCTTCCCCAACCTCTCCTTCTCCCCTTGCTGGATCAAGGCATAGGAGACGTCACCGGGCTGCACGTGTGTTGAACGCGGAGGCGCCGTGGTTCGGCGCTTAGATCAGAATCAACCGCGACGTGAATCGCTATGAGTACGACTCCTTCATCCGCGTTCTTGCAACGCTTCTGCTTAGCGATCTACAAGGGTATGTAGATGCACTCTCCTTCCCCTCATTGCTAGATTACTCTATAGATTGATCTTGGTGATGCGTAGAAAATTTTAAATTTCTGCTACGATCCCCAACAACCTATATACATGATCATACCTAGATATTCTCATAACTATACTCAATTCTGTCAATTGCTCAACAGTAATTTGATCACCCACCGTAGAATACTTATGCTCTCGAGAGAAGCCACTAGTGAAACTTATGGCCCCCGGGTCTATCTTTATCATATCAATCTCCTACTACTTAGTTATTTCCTTTGCTATTTACTTTGCCTTTATTTTACTTTGCATCTTTATCATAAAAATACCAAAAAAAATTTATCTTATCATATCTATCAGATCTCACTCTCGTAAGTGGCCCTATAGGGATTGACAACCCCTATTTGCGTTGGTTGCGAGGATTTATTTGTTTTGTGTAGGTACGAGGGACTCGCGCGTAGCCTCCTACTGGATTGATACATTGGTTCTCAAAAACTGAGGGAAATACTTACGCTACTTTGCTGCATCATCCCTTCCTCTTCCGGGAAAACCAACGCAGTGCTCAAGAGGTAGCATCGCCCAGGAGCCGCCGCCCTCTCCCTGCCATCGCGCTGGCGTCCTACCAAAGGAGCCTCGTCCCGCGCCGCCGCAGATCGCCCCACCCTTGCGCTGCCGCTGCCTCGCCAACCCCGCCGGCCACGCCATCCCGCCGCCGCCCGAGCCCGCCCCGAGTACCCAGCGCCGATGGTTGCCACCACCGTCTCGACCCCGTGCGCCACCATCTCCTGCCAACCCCGTCTGGCCCTACTCCGCTCGCCGGCGCGCCACCGCCTCCTGCCGACCCCGTCGGCCACGCCATCCCGCCGCCGCGCGAGCTCGCGCCGAGTACCCACCGCCTCGACCCCGCGCGCCACCGCCTCCTGCCGACCCCGCCTGGCCCTACTCTGCTCGTCGGTAGGTGTGCCTGGAGAGAGAGAGAGAGGTGAGAGAAACCTGACAAGGGGGCCCCATCCAGGTCAAAACCGCCGCTGACTAGTGCCACATCAGCAGAGGGTGGAGAAAAACCAGCCGAGGGGGTGTTTTGTCCGGTTTAGGTTTGTTTTTTGGGGGGTTGGGGGGTAAAAGAAGCCGAAAAATAGATCAGGGTAGTAAAATTGACTTTTTTCTTCTATTGTCATAAAACACTATTATCTACTAGATCGAAATCCTTCTGCCATTAGACTGCAAATGCACTTATGGTCACCTAAGGTTGTGTATTATGCAGACTAATGGTTATTTTAGTCTAGCTGATATCATAAATGATTAAATGAAAGAACCAAATCTAGATGATCATCGTTTTCCCTCTCATTATTAACCTCATATTTTAACTCTACAATGGGATGTCTTACCGACAATAGAGCAAAGTGATCTCCTTTGATTTTTTTTCTTTTGATCCATCCTACTCGAGCATGTTGACTGTATTACAGATCGGCTTAAACATCTTTTGAGAAAAAATTGATTCATTTTGTGCATATATCAAACTGTTTGCTTTAGAGGTTAGTTGTACTCTTACGATGGTTAATGGAGCTGCTACTACTGTAGAAGCAATTGATTATTCGGTACGCACATCGTATAGTCTGCTTCGCCCCTATGGTTCTCTTTTTTATGTGTGATTACCACACCATAGTGTTCTTCACAGTACCTATTTAATTGTTTTCTTTCCAATAAATCATAGATAGGAAGATGCCACATTATTACTCCTAAATACTTGTCTTTCTAGGCATTTCAACAAATGACTACATACGGAGCAAAATGAGTGAATCTACACTTTAAAATATGTCTACATACATCCATATGTAGTAGTCATTTGAAATGTCTAGAAAGACAAATATTTAGAAACGGAGGGAGTACATTATAGCTGAGAAATAGTGGCATGTCAAGTCCAAGTGTAGTCTCATCTAGTTGGCGTGCATTTGCTGAATGAAGATGCTTGAGGTGGTTTTCATTTCCCGACGTGTAAATTATTATATGTTAGACCGAGTTTAGTCTCTTCCTAACAAAAGGTTACTCATTTGAAAGGTGTACCATAACTCACCCTCCTTTTTAGTTTTTCCACTTTGGTAAATCAACAAAACATTGTTTTCTTACAGGCGAATGCTAGGTGAGAATATCTGTTGTTCTATATCAGGCCAATCTATATATTTTTCTCTCCATGAGTCATCTCTATCTCTATAAGGCGGTGTTACAAATGGTTATTTTGCAGAAATGCGTTCTACATTCATGTTGTTAGCGCTGTGCTGGCTCCTTTAGAACACGGGGAAAGCATGTCAATTGATTTTCTCTAAAGATGATTTGCATCTGAAAAGAATACACTTGGCCTCAAGCTTACATGACGCAGCACAAGAAGACTAATACAGCCCACTAATCCTTGGGTGCAGCAGTAGAGTGAGGCAATATCGTTGAAGAGACATCACCGGATCCGTGGCGCAATGGTAGCGCGTCTGACTCCAGATCAGAAGGTTCTTTTTCTTGTCTTCCTCCACCGATTTTTCCACCCACCCGTCCTCTCTGAGATTCGCGCCGGGTCACTGGTGTCACTCTCCTCCCTCCCCCGCCCACAGCCCCCACACCAGACCAGCGCGGCAGCCGCCATGGATCCACCAACCAGCGCTGCCCACCACAGCCCCGACGACGAGGCGGCCGCCTTCTTCCGCGCGGCGCCGCCCCTCCGCGACCGCGACGCCGTCGCCGCCAGCCTCGCCGCCTTCGTCGCCCGCCACCGCGCACGCTCCGCCGCCGGCAAGTCGCCCCCGTCGAATCAATCCCCAATTTTAGGTTCGCGCACGCTCCGCCGGAACTGAAAGACGGTTCTTTTTGTGTGCGCGCTGCAGGCGCCGGCGCAGGAGGAGGAGGAGGGCCCCCGGCGGTGGCGGGGGTGGTCTGCGTCACCTCCGGCGGCACCACGGTGCCCCTGGAGCAGCGCTGCGTGCGCTACATCGACAACTTCAGCTCCGGCCAGCGCGGGGCCGCGTCCACCGAGTATGTAGTACAGTAGCACTTACTACCGATGACAGCCGCTTCCCCTGACTGTCGCGTTTCGGCTTGTTCAGACTGACAACTGTTGGTGCAAATGCAAATGCAGGTATTTCCTAAAGGCCGGTTACGCCGTCATCTTCGTCCACCGCCGGTGAGTCTTTCTGACCCAGAGATTTCTCAACGAGGCTACCTCAACTAGTCAACCAATTTTTTATCCGGATGCTTCTAGCCTAGTTAGTTTCTACGAGTAGCAATTTTTTATTCAGTTATGAATGTCAACAGCGAGTTGACAGTTGACACTCCCTCTGCTCCCCTTTGCAGCGGGAGCAAGCAGCCTTACTGCAGGTTTCTTCCGGAGGACTCTTTTCTCGACCTTTTCGAGCTCGGCGAAGGATCAGAGATCCAAGGTCTGTTGATTTGGTCTGGTGATTGCAGTCCTGAGTTATCCATGTCATGCAAACCGTACCAGATCCATCTGTGCTTCTTTCTCAGTCTTGTCATAAATCCACACTTGTTTCATGTTCTTTACCTCCTGTGTTCTTCTTTCTCGTTTATTTGGTCTTCGAACCTTCTCACTTGAATGCTCTGCAGTAATTTAAGTAAATGACTCTGTATCCTGCTTTTGAACTTATGTGCTCACTTGAGCTACTTGTCTCAGTCCCAGAGTCTCACACCACGGTGGTCAAGACAGCGATCAGCAGTTATCGCAAGGTATATCGATAATTTACAAACACCCCTATTTATTTATTTATGCCGAATTCACTTGTGATGCATCAGCTGCCACTCAGATTGAAGACATGTTACCATGACCACTGGCTTGTATTCTTGGATTGCAGGCAATCGATGAAGGTCTACTTCTGAAACTTCCTTTCACCACAATTTTTGAGTACCTTCAGGTATTGCACGCCTATTTCCTACCAGCACATGCTGCTACATTTTATACTGCCCATAAAGCATTTTTGTAGTATGTTGGATCAGAGATGGTATATTACTGTCTTTTGTGGTTTCTCATGAATTCATCAGAGCTTTGGTTCAGTGCCTTACTGGGTTATGCTGAGGATAATGTTGGAAGAAAACTACTCCCTCTGGTCACAAATATAAGACTTTTTCTGAATCGGATGTACATAGACACGTTTTAGTCTGTTTGTTCACTCATTTCAGTCCGTATGTAGCCCATATTGAAATATCCAAAGCATCTTATATTTGTGAACAGAGGGAGTAGGATATAATATGTTTTTTTTTTGCACTCGGTCTTAGAAATGGAATGTAATACTTGTGGCAACTAGTCATTTATTTATTTATTCAGTAAAAGCTTAGCTACAGGTTCATGATGCGTTCACCCTGTGAATGAGATACTGATGCAATACCTGTTTCTGTTTGTATTGCCAACAGTTACTGCAGCTTGTATCCACTGCTATGAATTGCTTGGAGCGCCATGGAATGTTTTATTGTGCAGCTGCAGTGTCTGACTTCTATGTTCCATGGGAGAGTATGGTAGGATCTATCTTCATTTATTTTTTTGTATGCTCACTATTTATATTTAAACAAACCAATATGCTAGTGCATAGCGGATGATCACAACGATAGGTTTCTATATTGCCATCGTCAGTGTACTTGATTTATAAATTTGCTTTGTCGTTGTGTAGAGGGCATAGCAAGGTTTAACAAGTCACTTGGTCCAATGAAAATCAGTTTGTTGAAAGGAAAACTTATGCGATAAAAATGTTCAAACTGCCTCGATGCTTAATGTTTATTGTCCTCTTATGCTGCCGTGTTGCCTGATAATTTAATAGATTAGCGTGCATCATGTTAGGGTTACCTGAAAACACAAAAATCTTGAAATCCTACCTCCCTACCAAGATTCGCATTTGCAGACGGAGGGGAGTGACAGAAGTGACATGCACAAGTAGTTGCAGCTTCGCAAACATTATGGCACACATACTTGTGGTGGTATTGCACTAGTATCTGGAGGTTAATATTTGTTGATAGCACTCAGAGCACTGGTCCGTGAAACGTCTGCTAAGATACATAATGATTTGGCACCATTACAAGGTCCCATTTCTTATTCCTCCAGACACAATCGTTATCGCAGGCTAAACATAAAATTGAGTGAGCAGGTGGCCCTTTGAAACTGGTTTATCAACAAAACGTTTATATTTAAACAAACCAATCAGTTAGTGCCTAGCGGATGATCACGACGATAGGATTCTATATTGCCATCGTCAGTGTACGTGGTTTATAATTTTGCTTTGTTCGTTGTGTAGATGGTGTGGTAAGGTTTAATGAGTCACTTGGTCCACGAAAATCAGTTTGTTGATAGAAAAATATATGTGAGAAGAATGTTCAAACTGCCTCGATGCCTAGTGTTCATTGTCCTCTTATGCTGCCATGTTGCCTGATACTTCTTTAATAGATAACCGTCCATCGTTCAGCATCATGTTAGGCTTACATGACAACACACAAATCTTGAAATGCTCCCTCCCTCCCGAGATTCGCATTTGCAGGAGGGGAGTTACATAAGTGACACGCACAAGTAGTTGCAGCCTTGCAAGCATTATGGTACACATACTTGTGGTGGCGTTGCACTAGTATCTGGAGGTTACTATTTGTTGATAGCTGTCAGAGAACTGGTCCCTGGAACTTCTGCTAAGATACATAATAGTTTGGCACCATTACAAGGTCTCAGTTGTTTTCATCCCTGACACAAGCATTATCGCAGGCTAAACATAAAATCCAGTCAGCAGGTGGCCCTTTGAACATGCAGCTCAGTCAAGTTCCTAAGATGCTTTTCATCCTCAGAAACCATTGGGCCCCTTCTGCATTTTGTGTATCCTTCAAGGTCAGGTTCTTCGTTATGTCCTTTTCCTGCACCTTCTAAATTCTGTAAGCTAGTAATGGCTACCCCCTTTTCTGCTTTCAAGAAAAGTAACCAAACTCATTACTTCCTGTAAGTGCTGGCATACTATGATCTAGATCCAGCATAATGATTCTGATTGTCCGCAATGCGTACCTGCAAAACTGCAGCTCGAGACGGATCCAGACATCCTTATACAGAAGGCAGAGGCGGCTTTGAGAAAGTATGGTATGAATGTGGTGGTGGCGAATGAGCTAGCGAACTACAAAGACGTGGTTGTCATGGTCACAAGCAGCGGGAAGACGACCGTGAGCAGGCGGAGCAAGGAAGATGACCTGGAAGAGCAGCTCATTGGTCTCCTGGTTAAGATGCATTCAGATCACACTAAGCAGTCCAATCCGGACCAAGAGAAATGAGCTGTTGTCTTGATGAATAAGGAGTTGCTACAAGTTATTGTGCTCATTGGTCTCCTGGTTTAATTCACGTACCAGTAAGTGGAGTAGCATTCTCTCTTGAGAATCGCACGCGCGATCATCTCCCTTATCCCTTATGTTGTGCTACACCGTCTGTGATGCCTGTCTTTATCGACGTCGGCGGTGGTTTGGATTGGACAAGTCTCACCAATTCAAACCCCAAATCTGAAATGTGTATATTTTGAGAGATTCAAATTTGATTAATGGGAATCTAGGCTCCTTCGCCTGGACTGCATAATCTACCATAGGTAGGTTACAGCAGCTTCAAATGTACGTATACAGGGATCGGCACCATTGATGGTTCAACCAATTCTGTAGTGAATGTTACCGAAAAAGGGTTCCCCGCTTTGTATTACAAAGCAACAACATCGATACAACCAACGATAGGTGCTGGGGCGGAAGCAGCACAGGCACGCCCAAAAGAAAAGAAAGAGAAAACACAAAAGGAAAAAAAAAATGCCGACAAAGGCGGATCAACGAAAACGAAGATGACTTGCAACCGCTGCGCCTGCCGGAGAATTCCACCACGCTCCTAGCACCACAAAACGCCGCATACCAAGTAACACCTTCAAGAAGGAACGCGACGACAACGACGCTGCTACCGGACATGGCCTAGGGTTTCCCCCGGTACGCGAAGGGCCGTGGGAGGGAAGGGGGATATCCGACGCCCTTAAGGAAGGCACGGCGGCGCCCACGGGCGTCACCGCGTCGGTGCCGAACAAGCCGACAAGGATTTCTCCCAACCTCCAACCAACCACGACCCCAGACGATCCATCGCGCTCCACCATACTTGCCGTCCACCAATATGCGCCACCACGGACTCGCAATCACCATCGCCGTCTCACCGTGACAAGCGAAGCGAGACCGGCGGGATCGAGAGGAACCAGCCGGAAACGAGGAGCAGCAGGGTCAGCGGCCACGTGGGAGGGGACAACCTCCACCACCCTCGGCGGTGACCGACCGGATGTAGCTCAGGAGCAAACCAGGCACCCCTGCCCGGCCGAGCCCGAAGCGGGCTCGTGAAGCTCCCGTCGCTGCGCTGCAGTACACGCGCCACCGTCTCCGCCACCCCCAGCCCAAGCCTCACCTCCGTCCGCCGGAGATGACGCCGGAAAGCACACGCCAGGCCCACCCAGACCCAGATGGGGCACAAAAGGGCCCAGATCTGGGCCGGAAGGGCGCCGCGGCCCGCCATCGCGCCGCCCTGCAGCCAAGCAGCCACACCACCGCCACCTTGCCACCCGGAGCTGCGCCGCCTGCGAAGACGAGCCGCCACCGGATCCGACGCTGGCCTGGGTGCACCGCCGCCGGCGCCATCGCCCGAGCTACAGCGCCACGCGGGGAGGAAAAGAACGGGGCCGCCGCCGCCGGCATCACGCGAGCCAGGCCCGGAGGCCTACGCCGGCGGCGGCGGGAGGATAAAGGAGGAGGGGGCCGCTGGGAGGGGCAGGGAAGGGGAGCCCCCGGTCGCCTCGCTCGGGGAGGCGACGCGGGGGGTACGGGGGAGGAGGGGAGGGGGAGGGGGGGCCGGGGCGCGCCCGCCGGCGGCCGGGGCGGCGGGAGCGGGGGAGGGCGGCGGCGGGGGGGGGGGGGGGAGGAAACCCTAGCCCAGTGTCAGCAGGATGTCCTGTAGTGAATGTTACAGGGTAAGTTTGGAATGTGATGGAGCTCCATTTTTTTGTTACATATATACTACTGCTACAGAACTGGACCCACTAAAGACAATCATGCACAGGTGTGTGAATGTGCACAGGAAGGGCATAGCAACAGAGACCATGAATGTTCAGGGTTATGAAGCATGTTGAGTTCTATCCGAATGAATGTTTCTCTTGCTTACTCACAGTCAAAAAAGGGTTGCCCAGCAAAGCTGAAGTATTCTGCTGAATCTTGCAAAATATAACCCACACCCCAAGCTTATTGCGGGGATTTTAATATCCTATGGTACCAGCCAGAGAAAAACAACAACCATTTCGACACACGTTGGCCCTTTTTGTTGAACGTTGTTATTTACAGTTTGGACATCTGAGAGGTTAGTTTCTCAGGTGAGGCCGCCAATTCACTTGGGTAATTAATGGCTTATTGCCGACATGCGAAACTTGACCGTGTGCTTATGGATACCGAATGGGAACTAAAGTTCATGTGCTTATGGGTACTGAATGGGAACTAAATCCCCCCCGATAACGATGCACGTGGTTGAACACATCGATACAATTTCAGACCATCCTCATAATTCTTGATTCAAATTCTACGATTCCTTCCACTGAATGCCACCCATTCAAATTTGAGTTGTGATGGTTGCAGCGGGATAACTTGCAGATCTTACCAAGAATCTTTGTCATACGCCTATTGTTGGTTGAACGCCAATCCAGAGATGGAATTTCAAAATCCATGCCACAAGGCAATTCCTAAGTGGCTAGCTCAAACTTATCAAAGATACAAAAAGGAAAATCAATGCCTCTCCACAATAATTCATGACCTCGATAAAATTGCCGAGACTCATACACCGTCCGCACAAGAGATTGATACTAAAAAACAACTAAATCAGCAGATGGCAGGGAGTAGGAGTTCGCAATGCACAACATCATGATATTGTACGAGTCAACTTCCACTCCCAAAACTTGTCTGACATATGAGCAAGAGTTGTAGGCTTACAAAGTTTCCTTGTTGTCGAATTTTGCTATATAGTTTGGTCAACATTATTTTTCTAACGATAGTAGTTTTAAGGCGTAGAGCATACATCCATGATTTATTATCACATGTTTTCCACAATGAGAGATACAAAAAAAATTATATCTACAAACAAAAATAGTAATTGCTAAAGTAGTATTCTAGAAGGTGTGCTTTAACAAAATACAATTTTTTCCAAAGCTATATGGAAGTATACCTTTTATTAACTTTTTTGTATATGTGGCACATTTGTGCATTATGGAATAATCTAACAAGATATTTACAAATACTGAAGTAGGCACAAAAACATATAAATACACATTATATGTGGTTTTGTCATCTTATATGCCTGGTTTTGGTTAGATAAAATCCAGTTCACCAAAATATCAAAAACTAGAAGTAACACAAATTCCATAATAAATGGTTTATAATTTGGCATTGGTGTTTTCGTACTAATATGCATCTAATTGCAAGATTTAATTACAATATTACCAATGCAATTGTGTGATTAAATATTGTTAAAATACAATAAAATATAATAGTTAATAATGTATGATATATATGACATCAACAAAAAAAATTATTGAGATTTATTACATCGACAACAAAAGTAAATTTATTTAGTATAAATATGTGATAATGTTTGTATTGAATTACCCAAGTTCAATTAAATAGTACAATCACAACCAAATACTTCAGAAAACTAATATTATGACCATGATAGATTACACTAGAAACCAGGAAGGATTATTGTTTTCGACAAACTGATTTTCACAATCATTACGAGAAGCAGACCAAGATATTTCGAAGCAATCATTTATGTTTTGATCCGCATCAACAGTAGCTTTCCACATCTTCTCAATTAGGTTTGTTTGTTTCAATGAAATGGAAAATGTGGTTTTAAAATTTAAAATTTTGTTATAATTAAAAAAACCAATGTAACTAAATCATATTTTCAATTAATTTATAAATTAAACATGTATTGTTTTTGGAAATATATCATATATTATTGCTAAAAACGGAATTAGTCATTACTAAATCAATCTGTGACATCTTGAGCAACTACCAAACTACCGTACCTAGACATTTTGAACGAGCATAGAGCAATTTACTGATTGATAATTATCATCACAAATTATATTGCTACAGTTTACACAATGTCGACAACACCTAAACACGTTATAATGTCAATTACACAATTTATTAGTTGGTGAATCGATCGAGCATTAACTTATTACTACTTACCAGTAATTTTTCGGTGATGATAATACATCCTAAATGTATCTATAAATTTTTAGTTATGCATGTAATTTTTCTAACCAAAACATGCAAGGTTTTAATTTTATTTGGAGTAATCTATTGAGAAAATGTCGTGAAGGGCATTTGCATGCTTTTGTGTCTTTAATTGCTAAAACCTCTAGACTTTGAAGAAAATAAAGAAAATGTTAAAGAACAAAATCTAGAGGACGCAACACCCCATTGTCTGGGGGAGGGGGACCCCGGGTAGTCCCAAGACGGCGAGTCGGGCAGGGTGCCCGCCTGCCCGGGCCGGCTGCCCTGGCTTGCGCCCGCAGCCGGTTGCTCCAGCCAGCCGGCTCCCCGAAGTTAACTGCGACATCACATCTGGCCCGACGCAAACAAGAGGGCCATACCCTATTCACTATTGATGAATAGGCGCGCACTATGCGTCTGTCATGCGTCGTCATCCGTGGTGCATGTTAGGTACCGTTGATAACACACAAGTATAGGGAATTGCAACAGTTTTCAAGAGTAGAATATTCAACCCAAATTTATTGATTCGACACAAGGGGAGCCAAAAAATATTTGCAAGTATTAGCAGTTGAGTTGTCAATTCAATCACACCTGGAGAACTAAATATCCACACCAAGGTGATCAGTAGCACGGAAGTACGATAGTTTGATAGCAATGGCAACAAAAGCAATTGTAATGGCAACAGTAGCAGTAACACTTTTTGTAGTGATTATAACAGCAGCAACAATAGTAACGTAGCAAAGATCAAATTGTGAAAAGCTCGTAGGCATTGGATCGGTGATGGATAATTATGCTCGATAACATTCATCATGTAACAGTTGTAACCCAGGGCGACACAGAACTAGCTCCAATTCATCAATGTAATATACACATATATTCTGTATATAATCATACGTGCTTATAATAAGAACTTGCATGACATCTTTTGTCCTACCCTCCCGTGTGAGCGGGGTCCATAAGGAAACTAAGGGATATTAATGTCTCCTTTTAATAGAGAACCGGAACAAAGTATTAACACATATTGAATACATGAACTCCTCAAACTACGACAATCACCGGAAAGAATCCAAATTATTGTCACCTTGGGGTACGCGGGTCATAACACATAATAGGTGCATACAACTTGCAAGATAGGATCAAGAACATAAACATATTCGTAAAAACATAAATGATTCAGACCTGAAATCATGGCACTCGGACCCTAGCGACAAGCATTAAGCATAGCAAAGTCATACCAACATCGATCTAAGAACATAGTGGATATTAGGGATCAGGCCCTAGCAAAACTAACTCAATTACATGATAAATCTCATCCAACCCAAATAACATCAGTGCCTAGCTAATTTTGCAAAAAAAATCATGTAGAAATTAAACCAAGCATGAACAGTCCAAGCTACGCCGAGGCGGCAGCCATGTGGACGGGTTTTTCTCTTCTGAACTGGTTTTAGCTTAACTGATCAAAGAAACAAGTTTATGGACTAAATTTGACCACTTCTTGAATTATTAGACTAAAGTGTGCAATCAATTTGAGTTAATAGACTAGTGGCGCATTTCACTCCAGATTGAGCATATATTGTATTATGCACAGATCTAAACACACTGATTTTGACTCTCAACAGCACCCCACAATCTCATATGGCTTACAACAAGGTTGAGATTAATTACTTGTTAGACTCTGATTTTAGCAGTGATAGGCTGTAGAATGTGGTAAGTTCCAGGAATGTTAAATAATCTAGTTATGTTTTCCATTCATTTTTAAATGAAGAGTGTTTCAGCTAGCTAAAATATTTGAATGGAAAAAAATGTTCCTTGGAAAAACCTTGGCAATGACAAACACAACATTCTAATAAACCTTGTGCAAATACAAGTGAGGTCTAATCCTTTGTTGGATATAAAGTGACCCCTTGCAAATATGGGAACACTAGCATGAATAATGCGCTTTGCCACACCATGGAGATTTGAGGACATCCTAGAGCAAGTATATTATATCATCCAAGGTTATTTGTCGCTCGTCCACGATGGAAAAAGTTTTAAAAAAATTAACCAAAAACTATGGGACTATTTTAGTTCCTCTGTCCAACTCAAGCGCACTTTAATGCTGTATGAGTTGGTCTGCTGTCTTTTATAGTGAAAGATCTAGAATGTAGACATGATTAACCATTGCTAGAAGTTATGCATGGAAGCCTCATCGAGGGTGTGATTGGCATTGCTGCCACGACGTTGATGCCACCTACACAATTTGTCGCTGTTGCACGCGCCACATGGTTAGTGAAGGTGGCAGGTGGCAAGCAATGGCCTAGGATTAGCAGTGGGCATCAGGGTCGATGGGGCAAACACATCGGAGTGGCCATAACGGGATATGAATTTTTGCTTGTAAATTGTGATAAACATTAACACAATGTTTCTGATCACAAATCAATTGTACCTACTGAAATCCAGCAAGTTATAAAGGCAAATCGCATAGTTAATTCATAGTAGAATAATACTCCCTCTGTAAACTAATATAAGATCGTTTAGATCACTACTTTAGTGTTTTAAAAGATTTTATATTAGTTTACAGAGGGAGTACAATTATGTCCTATATGATCATGTAGTACAATGCAATATCTTCTGACCTGAACTAATATACAAAAGGTCGTAATAGTTTGTAGATGCAATACCATAATGTTTGCTTGCATAAAGTTACAACCATGCACCACAATAGTGACATCATTGACACGTGCTGAAAGTGCAGGTACGTAAACATGCATTGCTACCTGAATATGCAGGCTCCTCGTGTCACTTCGACGTCATAGCATTGGACCACACATGTGGAATAGCTCTGAATTTCAGGTCATACTTTTTGCTTACCGCAAACCCAAATTTCTCGGACGTGTCAAACGAAGCAAGGTTAACACCATTAGGGAGCATCTAATGGAAGTGATAAAAAAGGTTTGCTAATGCCATCTCAGTGATTGATGAGCTAAACTGAATCCCCGGGCATTGCCGTCTCCCAGCCCTGAAGGGAATGAACTGAAAGTAAGCCCCTTTGTAGTTCACATTGTTGTTCTCAAATCTCTCTGGCATGAACTCTTCAGGATTGATCCAATATCTAGGATCCCGAGAAATTGCGAAAATATTAATATATACATTAGTGCCTTTAGGGATATCATAACCCTTAACTGTACAGTCTTCTCTGGCCATACAGGGAATCAGAGGACCAGGTGGATGCAACCTAAGAGCCTCCTTGATGATCATCCGCATATAGTGGAGTTCACCAAGCTCACTATTAGTAATGACAGATCGGCTTTCACCCAACACATCGCGTACTTCATGCTGTGCTTTAGCCATAGTGTGAGGGTTGTGCATAAGCTCTGATACGACCCATGCCAATGTGTTCCCTGTGGTCTCGGTAGCCCCTGCAAATACGTCCTGCAAACCAAAATAATCATGAAAAATGCAATGTTAAAGCATTGATGTATGTGCATATTATGTCTTCTCTCTGTGTATATATAGAAGAAAGAGCTATTCCATAACCGGCCGAAAAATATTACTATCTCCGTCCGGAATTACTTGTCGCTCAAATAGATGTATCTAACACTACATTTGAGCGACAAGTAATTCAGGACAAAATATTTTTCTACAACTGGATCGGCCTGCATAGAAGCCGGTATCTAATTTGTGAATCTAAAATAGTGCTAGAACAAATGGATGCATCTAGCACTACATTTGAGCGACAAGTAATTAGATATCGGCTTCTATGCGCTATCCACGTCCCTCTAATCCGTCTCGCTCGGGTCATTGAGTCGCTACGAGAAACTCTCCCCCTTGCCGTGTTGAGAACTGAGACCGTGCCCTTCCTCCCACGGTTCATTCCAGGTCCTTGTGGAATCCCCAACGGTGTGTGCAGATTTATGAAATTGCAAGTGATCCGGTGGATATGACAACTCTGTTAAAATTGCTCTTAGTTTCCCCATAAAGCTGGAGGGAGTGGATGCCCGACCTGCCTACACACTAGTGTGTACTTTCTCTGTAAACTAATATAAGAACGTTTAGATCACTACTTTAGTGATCTAAACGCTCTTATATTAGTTTACGGAGGGAGTATTTATTACTTTTGTTGTGTTATTTTTCGTGGTTCCACCATTTTTTATGTATCAATATTAGTATTTTGGTTTTCATGTTAATTTTTTTCTTCAAATTTTTGTTATTATCCTTCCTTTTCATGTACTTTTTTTATTTTTCCTCACTTGTTGATTGACTCATAATTTATATGTTTTTATTTACTTCACGCAGAGAATAATGGCCTTCAGAACCAAGTGCGGTTCTTTCCACAGTTACGTTTTGGATTAATGATCGGAGCATTTTGTAGGCGAAGGAGGACACAAGACTGGGGCAGCAGCGGTGCGCAAAGCTCCTGGAAGGAGTCGCGGCTGAAATCGTTCAAGCCAAACGCAGTTGGGCGTCCTGGATTCTCAGGCTAGATGGCGGTTGAACTTTCAAATGTTGGTCTGGGGAAAGTAATGCTTGCCAGAAGGAAATATGTAGCGTTTATTTTGAGTAATATTTTTTGCTTTTGTTGTAATAACTGAACGGGAAAATGCTTATAGGATTTGGTTGTGAGTGGTTACCTGGGCTGTTCAGGCAGCTGGTAATTTTTTTGCTGGGAAAGAAAAAAAAGCCAGCTGGTAGGTGTGAATTTTCTATGGCATGCGCCTGCCAAGCATTGTCTGATAGTTCGATTGCCTCGTGATTCATGAAGTAATTGGATCATGCATGATGGCACCTTAAATTTTAAGTTTCAGTCGTTGAAATTTACAATTTTTCATCTGAAAATTGTGACCTTTTTCTCAAAAAAGAAAACAAAAACTTGCGAGTTTTTCTCGTTCGCTCTTCCAAGTTTAATGGATAAAACTTTAAGGCAGTTTTTTGTTGGTCGTAGTCATAAAAATCATGATTTCATCAGTCGCTCGTACTAAGTTTCATGAGCTGAAACTTTATATTTATTTTCAAAATTCTTCAAAATGGATCTTAGTTGAAAGCACTCGCCACAAGAAACACAAATATAAAAAGAACTTAATTTGAACCTTTTATTTAGAAAATATAAAGTTTGAAAATCAAAAGCCAAAAAATGCACATGTGGGTGACTCGGTGCCCCGTACTTGTTTGTCCCAAATCCTCTCCCGGTCTTCCACTAGCAGATTAGCTTCATGCTGGTAATTTGAGTTAATTACACGATAGTACCACATTTGGGGCGGTGGTGGCGAATTGATACCATTTCTAAAAAAATTTACGTGTCAGTACCATGTTTGAGTCGAACCGTTGCGAATCGGGCTAAACCTCGTATTTCTACGTATTGACGCTGGAACTGACCGCCCGGGCCCGCGTGTCAGCTGCCACGCTGGCGAATCGGTACCCGCCCGCTCGCTCGATAGGTGCGGTCCGGCTCGAACCGGACCGACCCGTGCTCTCTCTCTCTCCCCTTTCCTCTGTTCCTCTTTTCGTCGACGAACCCTAGCTCCACCGCACGTCTGTACGGCGATGGCGGCGGCGACCCCGGGCGGTGGTGGCGGCAGCGGCGGTGGCGGCAACGGCGATGGCGGCGACGCAAACAATCCCCGCTTCAGCAGCCGCGCGGCAGGAGGAATCGACGGGAGATCTCCAATCGAGGGCGGCGACGGCTACTCGAGCTCTGACTCGTATTCCAGCGATGACGAGGAGTTCATGGAGCCCGCACTGTCCATGGAGCAGCGGGTACGGCTGGCACAACAATGGGTGGCGAACCCTAGCTGTAGCCACGAGCTGACCCACGACTTCGGCGGAGTCCTGTAAGTTTTCTCTCTTTTTTTGTTCTCATTTAATTTGTAATTAGGGTTATAGTGTACTGATTAGGCAGATTGCATGTGAATTGTAGTTTATATGAAGACATATGGAATGTTAGGATCCATTTTGACAATAATGATCTGTTAGAGAGGAAGTTAAGCTGTTCAGATGTGACATATCTGAATATGGTTGCTTTGATGGAAACACAAGGCTTTAGTATTGATGATTCACTGCTGTTTTACATGGAGACCCCAGGAGAGCAGGGTTTGGAATTGGTTGATAGTAATGTTAAACTACAGTTGATCAAGAGGCAGAATGAGGAGAGTTTGGTGCTTAATTTGTTATTTAGGGCTTGTCCACCAGCTGTTAGTGTAGCACAGAAGGGTTTTGCAGAGAAGCAAAATTTAGATCCTATTGTTTATTCTGAGCCTGTGGTTTATGATCTGGCTGATCCTCCTGTTTATGCTGTTGATCAGCAAGGTGTTGCTTATGAACGTCAGAGTAGCTGCTCTATTGCACCTATAGGCCCTGCTGTTTTAACACAAGAGAGCAGGAATGTTGTAAATCCAAAGTTAAAAGAAGTTGTGGAAGAAGAACAAGATGGCTATGATGCCAGTTATGCATCTTCATCTGAAGGGCAATATGACAGTGACACTAACCCTTATTATATGGGGGATTTAAGGCCTAACTATAATGAGGAAATGAATGATGCTGAAGACATGGAGATGGAAGAGGGAAACAGACAGAGAGAACCAGAAGAGGAAGAGGAAGAAGCACAAGAACAAAATGAGGAAGAAACAGAGGAAGAGGAATCTGAAGAAGAAACAGAGGAGGAAGAACCAGTGCATTATGAGGGTGACACAGAGGTAGAGGAATTATTTGAGTTGGAGGATGATGAGCCTATTGTTCAAGAAGAGGAAGAAAAAATATATGTGCCAGCAAAGAAGAAGCAGAAGCTGCAAGTAAGGAGGGGACCAACAACAAGGTCACATTCCAGTGTTTTAGAAGAAGTGCAACCTGATTGGAAACCATCATCAGATGAAGAAGATAATAGTTTACTTAAGGACAGTGAAGATGATGGGTTTCATCCACTAGCATTTGTGCTACCAGAAAAAAGGAAGAGCAGGGCAAAGAAGAGGCCACCTAGAGTATGGTACAATGAGGATTTGGAGCAACCACACCAACAACTACAACTGCAAATGTGTTTCAGAGATCAACATCAATTCATAGATGCTTTGTTGAGCCTGGACATCACTCAGTGCAGAGACTTCAAGTATCACATGAACTCAGATCAGAGGATCATTGTGCATTGCAAGAATTCACAATGCAAGTTCTGCATTGTGGCAGCTGTTATAAAAGGGGAAAACACTTTTGCAATTAAGAAGATGAGATTACAACACACTTGCCCTAGTTCTACTGAAACAAGCAGGGTAAGTGCCAAGTGGCTTGCAAAGCAATATGAGCCACTATTCAGATCTGATGTCAGTACTAGCATACATACACTTATTGATGCCTGCATGGAAAAGTATGGTGTGGATGTGCCCAAGGCAATGGCATATAGGGCAAAAAACCTAGCTGTTGAGGCTGTGTTGGGAGATCATAGGAAGCAATACCCAAGGCTGAGAGACTATGCTCAGACTGTCATGGATACAAACCCTGGGAGTAGGGTTGTAGTCACCACTGTAACTCCAGCACCCACTCAAAAAATCCCACATCTAGGACCCAGATTCCATGCAATGTTTTACTGCATCAATGGAGCAAGGGAGGGATTTCTACAGGGGTGTAGACCATTCATTGGTTAGTTCATTTTAGCTTGTGCACTACTTTGATTTTTTTAAGTTTCAATAGCTTGCACATATAAATGCATTTAACATGTTATGTTTACATCATGTTTTAGGTGTTGATGGATGTTTTATCAAGCTGACCATTGGTGCACAAATCCTTGCTGCCACTGGTAGAGATGGCAATAACAACATATACCCACTGGAATTTGGCATTGTTGGACAAGAGGACAAAGCAAACTGGTGCTGATTTCTACACCAACTGAAGATTTGTCTTGGAGGAGAAGTTGGACAGTATGGTCCATATACTATAATGTCAGACAGACAGAAGGTATGTCTATCCACCTTGCATTGCCTGCTAAATATGTGTTGACATGTGTATTACACAGTAGCTTAGCTGTTTAAATTGTGTGCACCAGGGGCTACTGTATGAAGGAAATATGCCCTAGAGGCAATAATAAAGTTATTATTTATTTCCTTATTTCATGATAAATGTTTATTATTCATGCTAGAATTGTATTAACCGGAAACGTAATACATGTGTGAATACATAGACAAACAGAGTGTCACTAGTATGCCTCTACTTGACTAGCTCGTTAATCAAAGATGGTTATGTTTCCTAACCATGGACAAAGAGTTGTTATTTGATTAACGGGATCACATCATTAGGAGAATGATGTGATTGACATGACCCATTCCATTAGCTTAGCACCCGATCGTTTAGTATGTTGCTATTGCTTTCTTCATGACTTATACATGTTCCTATGACTATGAGATTATGCAACTCCCGTTTGCCGGAGGAACACTTTGTGTGCTACCAAACATCACAACGTAACTGGGTGATTATAAAGGAGCTCTACAGGTGTCTCCAAAGGTACATGTTGGGTTGGCGTATTTCGAGATTAGGATTTGTCACTCTGATTGTCGGAGAGGTATCTCTGGGCCCTCTCGGTAATGCACATCACATAACCCTTGCAAGCATTGCAACTAATATGTTAGTTGTGAGATGATGTATTACGGAACGAGTAAAGAGACTTGCCGGCAACGAGATTGAACTAGGTATTGGAATACCAACGATCGAATCTTGGGCAAGTAACATACCGATGACAAAGGGAACGACGTATGTTGTTATGCGGTCTGACCGATAAAGATCTTCGTAGAATATGTAGGAGCCAATATGGGCATCCAGGTCCCGCTATTGGTTATTGACTGGAGACATGTCTCGGTCATGTCTACATTGTTCTCGAACCCGTAGGGTCCGCACGCTTAAGGTTACGATGACAGTTATATTATGAGTTTATGCATTTTGATGTACCGAAGGTTGTTCGGAGTCCCGGATGTGATCACGGACATGACGAGGAGTCTTGAAATGGTCGAGACATAAAGATTGATATATTGGAAGCCTATGTTTGGATATCGGAAGTGTTCCGGGTGAAATCGGGATTTTACCGGAGTACCGGGAGGTTACCGGAACCCCTCGGGAGCTAAATGGGCCATGATGGGCCTTAGTGGAAAAGAGAAGAGGCAGCCCTACATGGGCCGTGCGCCCCTCCCCTCCCTTGGTCCGAATTGGACAAGGAGAGGGGGCCGGCCCCTCTCTCTCTCTTTTCCCCCTCCACAAGTCCTATTCCAACTAGGATTGGGGGGGAGGGGGGAATCCTACTCCCAGAGGGAGTAGGACTCTCCTGGCATGCCCTATGTGGCCGGCCAGCCTCACCGCCCTTTGGTCCTTTATATACTGAGGCAGAGGCACCCTAGAGAGACAGAAGTTGATCCTCGTGATCTATTCCTTAGCCGTGTGCGGCGCCCCCAGCCACCATAGTCCTCGATAATATTGTAGCGGTGCTTAGGCGAAGCCCTGCAGTAGTAGTACGTCAAGATCATCACCACGCCGTCGTGATGACGGAACTCTTCCCTGACACTTTGCTGGATCGGAGTCCGGGGATCGTCATCGAGCTGAACGTGTGCTAGAACTCGGAGGTGCCGTAGTTTCGGTGCTTGATCGGTCGGATCGTGAAGACGTACGACTACCTCAACCAAACGCTTCCGTTGTCGATCTACTAGGTATGTAGATCACACTCCCCCCTCACGTTGCTATGCATCACATGATCTTGCGTGTGCGTAGGAATTTTTTTGAAATTACTACGTTCCCCAACAGTGGCATCCGAGCCTAGGTTTTATATGTTGATGTTATATGCACGAGTAGAACACAAGTGAGTTGTGGGCGATATAAGTCATACTGCCTACCAGCATGTCATACTTTGGCTCGGCGGTATTGTTGGATGAAGCGGCCCAGACCGACATTACGCGTACGCTTACGCGAGACCGGTTCTCCCGACGTGCTTTGCACAGAGGTGGCTTGTGGGTGACAGTTTCTCCAAATTTAGTTGAACCAAGTGTGGCTACGCCCGGTCCTTGCGAAGGTTAAAACGGAGTCAAATTGACAAACTATCGTTGTGGTTTTGATGCGTAGGTGAGATTGGTTCTTACTTAAGCCCGTAGCAGACACGTAAAACTTGCAACAACAAAGTAGAGGACGTCTAACTTGTTTTTGCAGGGCATGTTGTGATGTGATATGGTCAAGACATGATGCTGATTTTTTATTGTATGAGATGATCATGTTTCGTAACCGAGTTATCGGCAACTGGCAGGAGCCATATGGTTGTCGCTTTATTGTATGCAATGCAATCGTGATGTAATGCTTTACTTTATCACTAAACGGTAGCGATAGTCGTAGAAGCACAAGCTTGGCGAGACAACAACGATGCTACGATGGAGATCAAGGTGTCACGCCGATGACGATGGTGATCACGATGGTGCTTCGGAGATGGAGATCACAAGCACAAGATGATGATGGCCATATCATATCACTTATATTGATTGCATGTGATGTTTATCTTTTATGCATCTTATCTTGCTTTGATTGACGGTAGCATTATAAGATGATCTCTCACTAAATTATCAAGAAGTGTTCTCCCTGAGTATGCACCGTTGCGAAAGTTCTTCGTGCTGAGACACCACGTGATGATCGGGTGTGATAGGTTCTACGTTCAAATACAACGGGTGCAAAACAGTTGCACACGCGGAATACTCAGGTTATACTTGACGAGCCAAGCATATACAGATATGGCCTCGGAACACGGAGACCGTAAGGTCGAGCGTGAATCATATAGTAGATATGATCAACGTAGTGATGTTCACCAATGAAACTACTCCATCTCACGTGATGATCGGACATGGTTTAGTTGATTTGGATCACGTGATCACTTAGAGGATTAGAGGGATGTCTATCTAAGTGGGAGTTCTTAAGTAATATGATTAATTGAACTTAAATTTATCATGAACTTAGTCCTGGTAGTATTTTGCAAATTATGTTGTAGATCAATAGCTCGTGTTATTGCTTTCATATGTTTATTTTGATATGTTCCTAGAGAAAAATTGTGTTGAAAGATGTTAGTAGCAATGATGCGGATTGGATCCGTGATCTGAGGTTTATCCTCATTGCTGCACAGAGGAATTATGTCCTTGATGCACCGCTAGGTGATAGACCTATTGCAGAAGCAGATGCTGATGTTATGAACGTTTGGCTAGCTAAATATGATGACTACTTGATAGTTTAGTGCACCATGCTTAACGGCTTAGAATCGGGACTTCAAAGACGTTTTGAACGTCATGGACCATATGAGATGTTCCAGGAGTTGAAGTTAATATTTCAAGCAAATACCCGAGTTGAGAGATATGAAGTCTCCAACAAGTTCTATAGCTAAAAGATGGAGGAGAATCGCTCAACTAGCGAGCATGTGCTCAGATTGTCTGGGTACTACAATCGCTTGAATCAAGTGGGAGTTAATCTTCCAGATAAGATAGTGATTGACAGAATTCTCTAGTCACCATCACCAAGTTAGTAGAACTTCGTGATGAACTATAGTATGCAAGGGATGACGAAAACGAATCCCGAGCTTTTCATGATGATGAAATCGATGAAGGTAGAAATCAAGAAAGAGCATCAAGTGTTGATGGTTGACAAGATCACTAGTTTCAAGAAAAGGGCAAAGGGAAGAAGGGGAACTTCAAGAAGAACGACAAGCAAGTTGCTGCTCAAGTGAAGAAGGCCAAGTCTGGTCCTAAGCCTGAGACTAAGTGTTTCTACTGCAAAGGGACTGGTCACTGGAAGCGGAACTACCCTAAGTGATTGGCAGATAAGAAGGATGGCAAAGTGAACATAAGTATATTTGATATACATGTTATTGATGTGTACTTTACTAGTGTTTATAGCAACCCCTCAGTATTTGATACTAGTTCAGTTGCTAAGATTAGTAACTCGAAACGGGAGTTGCAGAATAAACAGAAACTAGTTAAGGGTGAAGTGATGATGTGTGTTGGAAGTGGTTCCAAGATTGATATGATCATCATCGCACACTCCCTATACTTTCGGGATTAGTGTTGAACCTGAATAAGTGTTATTTGGTGTTTGTGTTGAGCATGAATATGATTTGATCATGTTTATTGTAATACGGTTATTCATCTAAGTAAGAGAATAAATTGTTGTTATGTTTACATGAATAAAACCTTATATGGTTACACACCCAATGAAAATAGTTCGTTGGATCTCGATCGTAGTGATACACATAATCATAATATTGAAACCAAAAGATGCAAAGTTAATAATGATAGTGCAACTTATTTGTGGCACTGCCGTTTAGGTCATATTGGTGTAAAGCGCATGAAGAAACTCCATGCTGATGGGATTTTGGAATCACTTGATTATGAATCACTTGGTGCTTGCGTACCATGCCTTATGGGCAAGATGACTAAAGACTCCGTTCTCCGGAACAATGGAGCGAGCAACTGACTTATTGGAAATAATACATACTGATGTATGCGATCCGATGAGTGTTGAAGCTCGCGGCGGGTATCGTTATTTTCTGACCTTCACATATGATTTGAGCAGATATGGGTATATCTGCTTGATGAAACATAAGTCTGAAACATTTGAAAAGTTCAAAGAATTTCAGAGTGAAGTGGAAAATCATCGTGACAAGAAAATAAAAGTTTCTACGATATGATCGCAGAGGTAAAATATTTGAGTTACGAGTTTGGTCTTCAATTAAAACAATGTGAAATAGTTTCACTACTCACGCCACCTGGAACACCATAGTGTAATGGTGTGTCCGAACGTCATAACCGTACTTTATTAGATATAGTGCGATCTATGATGTCTCTTTTCGATCTACCACTATCGTTTTGGGGTTATGCATTAGAGACAGCTGCATTCACGTTAAATATGGCACCATCTAAGTCCGTTGAGACGACACAATCTGAACTGTGGTTTGGCAAGAAACCAAAGTTGTCGTTTCTTAAAGTTTGGGGTTATGATGCTTATATGAAAAAGGTTTCATCCTAATAAACTCAAACCCAAATCGGAGAAATATGTCTTCATAGGATACCCAAAGGAGACTGTTGGGTACACCTTCTATCACAAATCCGAAGGCAAGACTTTTGTTGCTAAATTCGGAGTTTTTCTAGAGAAGGAGTTTCTCTCGAAAGAAGTGAGTGGGAGGAAAGTAGAACTTGATGAGGTAACTGTACCTGCTCCCTTATTGGAAAGTAGTTCATCACAGAAATCTGTTCCTGTGACTACTACACCAATTAGTGAGGAAGCTAATGATGATGATCATGTAACTTCAGATCAAGTTACTACCAAATCTCGTAGGTAAACCAGAGTGAGATCCACACCAGAGTGGTACGGTAATCCTATTCTGGAAGTCATGTTACTAGACCATGACGAACTTGCGAACTATGAGGAAGCGATGATGAGCCCAGATTCCGCGAAATGGTTTGAGGCCATGAAATCTGAGATATGATCCATGTATGAGAACAAAGTATGGACTTTGGTTGACTTGCCCGATGATCGGCAAGCCATAGAAAATAAATGGATCTTCAAGAGGAAGACGGACGCTGATAGTAGTGTTACTATCTACAAAGCTAGAATTGTCGCAAAAGGTTTTCGACAAGTTCAAGGTGTTGACTACAATGAGATTTTCTCACTCGTATCTATGCTTAAGTCTGTCCGAATCATGTTAGCAATTGCCGCATTTTATGAAATCTGGCAAATGGATAAACAAAACTGCATTCCTTAATGGATTTACTAAAGAAGAGTTGTATACGATGCAACTAGAAGGTTTTGTCGATCCTAAAGGTGTTAACTAAATATGCAAGCTCCAGCGATCCATCTAAGGACTGGTGCAAGCATCTCGGAGTTGGAATATATGCTTTGATAAGTTGATCAAAGCATATAGTTTTATACAGACTAACGGTGAAGCCTGTATTTACAAGAAAGTGAGTGGGAGCACTACAACATTTCTGATAAGTATATGTGAACAACATATTGTTGATCGGAAATAATGTATAATTTTCTAGAAAGCATAAAGGAATATTTGAAAGGATTTTTTCAAAGAAAGACCTCGGTAAAGCTGCTTACATATTGAGCATCAAGATCTATAGAGATAGATCAAGACGCTTGATAAGTTTTTCAATGAGTACATACCTTGACAAGATTTTGAAGTAGTTCAAAATGAAACAGTCAAAGAAAGAGTTCTTGCCTGTGTTGCAAGGTGTGAAATTGAGTAAGACTCAAAGCCCGACTACGACAGAAGATAGAAATAGAATGAAAGTCATTCCCTATGCCTCAGCCATAGGTTCTATAAAGTATGCCATGCTGTGTACCAGATCTATTGTATACCCTACACTGTGTTAAGCAAGGGAGTACAATAGTGATCTAAGAGTAGATCACAGGACAATGGTCAAAATTATCCTTAGTAGAATAAGGAAATATTTCTCAATTATGGAGGTGACAAAAAGGTTCATCGTAAAAGGTTACGTCGATGCAAGTTTTGACACAGATCTGGATGACTCTAAGTCTCGATCTAGATACATATTGAAAGTGGGAGTAATAAGCTAGAGTAGCTCCGTGCATAGCATTGTTGACATAGAAATTCGCAAAATACTTACGGATCTGAATGTGACAGACCCATTGACTAAAATTATCTCACAAGCAAAACATGATCACACCTTAGTACTCTTTGGGTGTTAATCACATAGCGATGTGAACTAGATTACTGACTCTAGTAAACCCTTTGGGTGTTGGTCACATGGCAATGTGAACTATGGGTGTTAATCACATGATGATGTGAACTATCGATGTTAATCACATGGTGATGTGATCTAGATTATTGACTCTAGTGCAAGTGGGAGACTGAAGGAAATATGCCCTAGAGGCAATAATAAAGTTATTATTTATTTCCTTATTTCATGATAAATGTTTATTATTCATGCTAGAATTGTATTAACCGGAAACATAATACATGTGCGAATACATAGACAAACAGAGTGTCACTAGTATGCCTCTACTTGACTAGCTCGTTAATCAAAGATGGTTATGTTTCCTAACCATGGACAAAGAGTTGTTATTTGATTAACGGGATCACATCATTAGGAGAATGATGTGATTGACATGACCCATTCCATTAGCTTAGCACCCGATCGTTTAGTATGTTGCTATTGCTTTCTTCATGACTTATACATGTTCCTATGACTATGAGATTATGCAACTCCCATTTGCCGGAGGAACACTTTGTGTGATACCAAACGTCACAACGTAACTGGGTGATTATAAAGGAGCTCTACAGGTGTCTCCAAAGGTACATGTTGGGTTAGCGTATTTCGAGATTAGGATTTGTCACTCCGATTGTCGGAGAGGTATCTCTGGGCCCTCTCGCTAATGCACATCACATAAGCCTTGCAAGCATTGCAACTAATATGTTAGTTGTGATATGATGTATTACGGAACGAGTAAAGAGACTTGCCGGCAACGAGATTGAACTAGGTATTGGAATACCGACGATCGAATCTCGGGCAAGTAACATACCGATGACAAAGGGAACGACGTATGTTGTTATGCGGTCTGACCGATAAAGATCTTCGTAGAATATGTAGGAGCCAATATGGGCATCAAGGTCCCGCTATTGGTTATTGACTGGAGACATGCCTTGGTCATGTCTACATTGTTCTCGAACCCGTAGGGTCCGCACGCTTAAGGTTACGATGACAGTTATATTATGAGTTTATGCATTGTGATGTACGGAAGGTTGTTCGGAGTCCCGGATGTGATCACGGACATGACGAGGAGTCTCAAAATGGTTGAGACATAAAGATTGATATATTGGAATCCTATGTTTGGATATCGGAAGTGTTCCGGGTGAAATCGGGATTTTACCGGAGTACCGGGAGGTTACCGGAACCCCCAGGAGCTAAATGGGCCATGATGGGCCTTAGTGGAAAACAGAAGAGGCAGCCCTACATGGGCCGCGCGCCCCTCCCCTCCCTTGGTCCGAATTGGACAAGGAGAGGGGGCCGACCCCTCTCTCTCTTTCCCCCTCCACAAGTCCTATTCCAACTAGGATTGGTGGGGGGGGGGGAATCCTACTCCCAGAGGGAGTAGGACTCTCCTGGCGCGCCCTATGTGGCCGGCCAGCCTCACCCCCCTTTGGTCCTTTATATACTGAGGCAGAGGCACCCTAGAGAGACAGAAGTTGATCCTCGCGATCTATTCCTTAGTCGTGTGCGGCGCCCCCAGCCACCATAGTCCTCGATAATATTGTAGCAGTGCTTAGGCGAAGCCCTGCAGCAGTAGTACATCAAGATCGTCACCACGCCGTCGTGCTGACGGAACTCTTCCCCGACACTTTGCTGGGTCGGAGTCCGGGGATCGTCATCGAGCTAAACGTGTGCTAGAAATCGGAGGTGCCGTAGTTTCGGTGCTTGATCGGTCGGATCGTGAAGACGTACGACTACATCAACCGAATGCTTCCGTTGTCGATCTACTAGGTATGTAGATCACACTCCCCCCTCTCGTTGCTATGCATCACATGATCTTGCGTGTGCGTAGGAATTTTTTTGAAATTACTACGTTCCCCAACACTGTATGCAGTGAGTAAAGTTTTTCCTAACAGTAATCAAAGATTCTGCTTAAGACACATATATGCAAACTTCCAAAATGCTGGCTTTAGGGGGGAAGACCTTAAGAAGTGCATGGATAATGCCAGTTATGAATATAATGAACACAAATTTAATAAAGCAATGGATGATCTCAAAGCTGAGAGTGAGCAAGCTTGGTAGTGGCTTAGTGCAATACCCAAGAATACCTGGGCTAGGCATGCATTTGACACAAATTGCAAGACTGACTTAGTTGTCAACAATTTGTCTGAGGTGTTCAACATGTACATGCTAGATCATAGGAAAAAACCAATAAGAACTATGTGTGATGGCATAAAGGATAAGCAGATGGTCAGGTGGCATAGGCATAGAGAGAGTGGAAAGGAGGCTAGATGGGAGATCACACCACATTACAGTGAGAAGTTGGAGAGTGAAAAGGAAAGGGCCGGGTACTGCAAACCCATTCAAGCAGGTGTTAACTTGTGGCAAGTAACTAGTGGGGAGCAAACACATGCTGTAAATTTGGAACTTGAAACCTGTGGTTGCAGAAAGTGGGACCTCAGTGGCATCCCATGTAACCATGCCATCTTAGCAATTAACAAGGCAAAAAGGTTTCCAGAGGACTTTGTAAGCAAATTTTTCAAGAAACCATATTACTTGGCAGCATATGAACCTATGATATATCCTATCCCTGGTGAGCATGACTGGACAAAGACCCAAGGTCCAGACATAGAACCACCAGCATTTAAAATCAAGAAAGGAAGAAGGAAAGAGAAGAGGATAAAGGGAAAATTTGAAGTTCCAAAGCCAAAGTCCACCTCAAGAATGGGGACAATTACTTGTAGCAATTGTGGATTGCAAGGGCATAAATGCACAAGTTGCCTTAAACAGTTGAAACCTGAGTTGGCCTTAAGAAAGAACAAACATGTGGTAAGCCCCTTTGAACTACTTCTTCAGTTTGTTGTTTCTGTAAATTACCTTGCTCCCTTGTGCATTTTTTACTTTTAGTATTATTAAGTGTGTTTCCTTTGAATTGTTTTCCAAGCCTGCTGCAAGGAATTCACAAGGAAGAGGTGTTGCTCCTACAGCTCCTGCAACAACACCTAGAGCTCCTGCAGCAACACCTAGAGCTCCTGCACCAACACCTAGAGCTCCTGCACCAACAACTAGAGCTCCTGCACCACCAACAACTACAGCTTCTGCACCAACAACTAGAGCTCCTGCACCAACACCAAGAGATGCTCCAACTGGAGGAAGAACTGGAAGTGCTGCTGGTAGAGGTGGTGGAAGTGGTGCTGGTAGAGGTGGTGGAAGTGGTGCTGGTAGAGGTGCTGGAAGAAGGTCTGGTGGTGGAAGAGGATCTGGAAGAGCATCTTCTAGTGCTCAATCTTCTGCTGGGAGAGGTGCTCATTCTTCAAGGCCTTTCTCTGCCCCAAGGCAGTATGGTGCCTCAACTTCTAGTGCTCCTCCACCAACTGATGGCACACACACTTGATGGATGGCTTGGTTCAATGCTAGTAGAGGTGGCAGAAGGTGATGCAAACTCCAGTAACTTGTGCTGCTGCTACAATGTGCTTTATTTTGGTTTGATGCCACTACAGCAACTTGTGTTGATGATACATTGTAGCAATATTTTGGTTTGATGTCACTGCAAGCAACTTGTGCTGATGATACATTGTGCTTTATTTTGCTTTGATGACACATCAACAACTTGTGCTCATGCAACATGTGTATTATTTAGAGTTTGATGCCACTAAAGCAACTTGTGCTGATGCCAATGGATATCTTGATGGTTCTGTTGGGGATAACTTAATGGTTCATGGATTTATGCCACTTGGGTGGATAACTTGATGGTTCATAGATTGATGCCATTTGGGTGGAATAGTTGATGGTTTATGTTCATACGTTAATGTTATTGTTTTCCTATTTGGTCATGTGGATGAACCAACCTAAACCTAAGCAGATGGGTTTATGGTGCCTCGGGGTCGATGAAGCCACCTAAGCCTAACCATTAGGGTTTACAGTGACTCGGGGTCAATGAAGCCACATAAGCCTAACCATTAGGGTTTACGGTGACTCGGTGTCGATGAAGCCACCTAAGCCTAACCATTAGGGTTTACGGTGACTCGGGGTCGACGGGGCCACCTAAGCCTAACCATTAGTGTTTACGGTGACTCGGGGTCGACGGGGCCACCTAAGCCTAACCATTAGGGTTTACGGTGACTCGGGGTCGACGGGGCCACCTAAGCCTAACCATTAGGGTTTACGGTGACTTGGGGTCGATGGGGCCACCTAAGCCTAACCATTAGGGTTTACGGTGACTCGGGGTCGAGGAAGCCACCTAAGCCTAACCATTAGGGTTTACGGTGACTCGGGGTCGACGAAGCCACCTAAGCCTAACCATTAGGGTTTACGGTGACTCGGGGTCGACGGAGCCACGTAAGCCTAACCATTAGGGTTTACGGTGACTCGGGGTCGACGGAGCCACCTAAGCCTAACCATTAGGGTTTACGGTGACTCGGGGTCGAGGAAGCCACCTAAGCCTAACCATTAGGGTTTATGGTGACTCGGGGTCGAGGAAGCCACCTAAGCCTAACCATTAGGGTTTACGGTGACTCGGGGTCGACGGAGCCACCTAAGCCTAACCATTAGGGTTTACGGTGACTCGGGGTCGACGGAGCCACCTAAGCCTAACCATTAGGGTTTACGGTGACTCGAGGTCGACGGAGCCACCTAAGCCTAACCATTAGGGTTTACGGTGACTCGGGGTCGACGGAGCCACCTAAGCCTAACCATTAGGGTTTACGATGACTCGGGGTCGACGGAGCCACCTAAGCCTAACCATTAGGGTTTACGGTGACTCGGGGTCGACGGAGCCACCTAAGACTAACCATTAGGGTTTACAATGACTCGGGGTCGACAGAGCCACCTAAACCTAACCATTAGGGTTTACGGTGACTCGGGGTCGACAAAGCCACCTAAACATAGGCTTCCAATGCATGATATAACATAACCATCTAATAATCCAGTGCTAACATAACCATCAAATAGTCTTCCAATGCTAACATAATCATCAAAACCTAGTGCATGAGAAATCATAATCTGAAGTCTAGCAAACATAACACAGAATATCTGATCCAGCAGACGTAACACACATAACACACAATACTTACTATAGTTCAACATATTATAAAGTACACAACCATTGTTCACAATACATAGTGGAGTTTAGATGCATAGTTCATCCTTTTCTCACAAAAGGATGAAAAGCATATCTACTACATACATACACAACCATAGTTCATCTTAGAGAAGTTCACATTTAGTAGAGCCATACACTACACAACCATCATGCCCAAAAGGTCAGCATTGCCCACTACTCTCATATTCATTTTCTTCACTTCTCTAAGATGGCCTGGATCCCCTTGATCTTCTCCTTCAGCTTCTCCTCTGCCTTAATCAGCTCAGCAATCTGAAGCTCTAGGTGCCCCTTCTCTTCACCATGCTTTTCCTTTCTCTTGAGCAAATCAGCAACCTGAAACTTCAACTCTAGCTTATCTTGGGTGAGCTTCTCCTCAGACTTTGTGAGCTCTGCATTCTTCAACTCCAAGTTCATCTTAGCTTCAGTAAGCAATTGCTTATCAGTAATATGCTTCAACTTCAGGTTCTGGATGACTCAAGCTTGAGCTCTTGTCAGGTTCAGTAGCACATTATAATTCTGCTTAAACTTCTCAAACTCTGCATCTTTCTTTGCCATCTGTGCATTCATATCAGCCACCAGTTCACGTCTGCATTCATGCTGATATGTAATGGCAGACTGCAGATGTGTGAAATCCACCACCCTATCCTCATGGAAGCTCATAAGCTGATGCACATCTTGGACTAGCTTGTCATAGTTGGCCTCCAGGTTGTTCTTCTCTTCTGTCAGATGGTGGATAGTGAAAGAACTTTCAAGATTATCGTTCACCCTAGCACTCTTGCTATCTTCAACCATTGCCCACAGATTCAACAATGCATTTTGCATTATTGGGGGCCACTAGTGATCAACCCATTCAACAAACCCACATTGTTGCCTGCTAAATATGTGTTGACATGTGTATTACACAGTAGCTTAGCTATTTAAATTGTGTGCACCAGGGGCTACTGTATGCAGTGAGTAAAGTTTTTCCTAACAGTAATCAAAGATTCTGCTGAAGACACATATATGCAAACTTCCAAAATGCTGGCTTTAGGGGGGAAGACCTTAAGAAGTGCATGGATAATGCCAGTTATGCATATAATGAACACAAATTTAATAAAGCAATGGATGATCTCAAAGCTGAGAGTGAGCAAGCTTGGTAGTGGCTTAGTGCAATACCCAAGAATACCTGTGCTAGGCATGCATTTGACACAAATTGCAAGACTGACTTAGTTGTCAACAATTTGTCTGAGGTGTTCAACATGTACATGCTAGATCATAGGAAAAAACCAATAAGAACTATGTGTGATGGCATAAAGGATAAGCAGATGGTCAGGTGGCATAGGCATAGAGAGAGTGGAAAGGAGGCTAGATGGGAGATCACACCACATTACAGTGAGAAGTTGGAGAGTGAAAAGGAAAGGGCCAGGTACTGCAAACCCATTCAAGCATGTGTTAACTTGTGGCAAGTAACTAGTGGGGAGCAAACACATGCTGTAAATTTGGAACTTGAAACCTGTGGTTGCAGAAAGTGGGACCTCAGTGGCATCCCATGTAACCATGCCATCTTAGCAATTAACAAGGCAAAAAGGTTTCCAGAGGACTTTGTAAGCAAATTTTTCAAGAAACCATATTACTTGGCAGCATATGAACCTATGATATATCCTGTCCCTGGTGAGCATGACTGGACAAAGACCCAAGGTCCAGACATAGAACCACCAGCATTTAAAATCAAGAAAGGAAGAAGGAAAGAGAAGAGGATAAAGGGAAATTTTGAAGTTCCAAAGCCAAAGTCCACCTCAAGAATGGGGACAATTACTTGTAGCAATTGTGGATTACAAGGGCATAAATACACAAGTTGCCTTAAACAGTTGAAACCTGAGTTGGCCTTAAGAAAGAACAAACATGTGGTAAGCCCCTTTGAACTACTTCTTCAGTTTGTTGTTTCTGTAAATTACCTTGCTCCCTTGTGCATTTTTTACTTTTAGTATTATTAAGTGTGTTTCCTTTGAATTGTTTTCCAAGCCTGCTGCAAGGAATTCACAAGGAAGAGGTGTTACTCCTACAGCTCCTGCAGCAACACCTAGAGCTCCTGCACCAACACCTAGAGCTCCTGCACCAACAACTAGAGCTCCTGCACCACCAACAACTACAGCTTCTGCACCAACAACTAGAGCTCCTGCACCAACACCAAGAGATGCTCCAGCTGGAGGAAGAACTGGAAGTGCTGCTGGTAGAGGTGGTGGAAGTGGTGCTGGTAGAGGTGCTGGAAGAAGGTCTGGTGGTGGAAGAGGATCTGGAAGAGCATCTTCTAGTGCTCAATCTTCTGCTGGGAGAGGTGCTCATTCTTCAAGGCCTTTCTCTGCCCCAAGGCAGTATGGTGCCTCAACTTCTAGTGCTCCTCCACCAACTGATGGCACACACACTTGATGGATGGCTTGGTTCAATGCTAGTAGAGGTGGCAGAAGGTGATGCAAACTCCAGTAACTTGTGCTGCTGCTACAATGTGCTTTATTTTGGTTTGATGCCACTACAGCAACTTGTGTTGATGATACATTGTAGCAATATTTTGGTTTGATGTCACTGCAAGCAACTTGTGCTGATGATACATTGTGCTTTATTTTGCTTTGATGACACATCAACAACTTGTGCTCATGCAACATGTGTATTATTTAGAGTTTGATGCCACTAAAGCAACTTGTGCTGATGCCAATGGATATCTTGATGGTTCTGTTGGGGATAACTTAATGGTTCATGGATTTATGCCACTTGGGTGGATAACTTGATGGTTCATAGATTGATGCCATTTGGGTGGAATAGTTGATGGTTTATGTTCATACGTTAATGTTATTATTTTCCTATTTGGTCATGTGGATGAATCAACCTAAACCTAAGCAGATGGGTTTATGGTGCCTCGGGGTCGATGAAGCCACCTAAGCCTAACCATTAGGGTTTACGGTGACTCGGGGTCAATGAAGCCACATAAGCCTAACCATTAGGGTTTACGGTGACTCGGTGTCGATGAAGCCACCTAAGCCTAACCATTAGGGTTTACGGTGACTCGGGGTCGACGGGGCCACCTAAGCCTAACCATTAGTGTTTACGGTGACTCGGGGTCGATGGGGCCACCTAAGCCTAACCATTAGGGTTTACGATGACTCGGGGTCGACGGGGCCACCTAAGCCTAACCATTAGGGTTTACGGTGACTCGGGGTCGATGGGGCCACCTAAGCCTAACCATTAGGGTTTACGGTGACTCGGGGTCGAGGAAGCCACCTAAGCCTAACCATTAGGGTTTACGGTGACTCGGGGTCGACGAAGCCACCTAAGCCTAACCATTAGGGTTTACGGTGACTCGGGGTCGACGGAGCCACGTAAGCCTAACCATTAGGGTTTACGGTGACTCGGGGTCGACGGAGCCACCTAAGCCTAACCATTAGGGTTTACGGTGACTCGGGGTCGAGGAAGCCACCTAAGCCTAACCATTAGGGTTTATGGTGACTCGGGGTCGAGGAAGCCACCTAAGCCTAACCATTAGGGTTTACGGTGACTCGGGGTCGATGGAGCCACCTAAGCCTAACCATTAGGGTTTACGGTGACTCGGGGTCGACGGAGCCACCTAAGCCTAACCATTAGGGTTTATGGTGACTCGAGGTCGACGGAGCCACCTAAGCCTAACCATTAGGGTTTACGGTGACTCAGGGTCGACGGAGCCACCTAAGCCTAACCATTAGGGTTTACGATGACTCGGGGTCGACGGAGCCACCTAAGCCTAACCATTAGGGTTTACGATGACTCAGGGTCGACGGAGCCACCTAAGACTAACCATTAGGGTTTACAATGACTCGGGGTCGACAGAGCCACCTAGACCTAACCATTAGGGTTTACGGTGACTCGGGGTCGACAAAGCCACCTAAACATAGGCTTCCAATGCATGATATAACATAACCATCTAATAATCCAGTGCTAACATAACCATCAAATAGTCTTCCAATGCTAACATAATCATCAAAACCTAGTGCATGAGAAATCATAATCTGAAGTCTAGCAAACATAACACAGAATATCTGATCCAGCAAACGTAACACACATAACACACAATACTTACTACAGTTCAACATATTATAAAGTACACAACCATTGTTCACAATACATAGTGGAGTTTAGATGCATAGTTCATCCTTTTCTCACAAATGGATGAAAAGCATATCTACTACATACATACACAACCATAGTTCATCTTAGAGAAGTTCACATTTAGTAGAGCCATACACTACACAACCATCATGCCCAAAAGGTCAGCATTGCCCACTACTCTCATATTCATTTTCTTCACTTCTCTAAGATGGCCTGGATCCCCTTGATCTTCTCCTTCAGCTTCTCCTCTGCCTTAATCAGCTCAGTAATCTGAAGCTCTAGCTGCCCCTTCTCTTCACCATGCTTTTCCTTTCCCTTGAGCAAATCAGCAACCTGAAACTTCAACTCTAGCTTATCTTGGGTGAGCTTCTCCTCAGACTTTGTGAGCTCTGCATTCTTCAACTCCAAGTTCATCTTAGCTTCAGTAAGCAATTGCTTATCAGTAATATGCTTCAACTTCAGGTTCTGGATGACTCAAGCTTGAGCTCTTGTCAGGTTCAGTAGCACATTATAATTCTGCTTAAACTTCTCAAACTCTGCATCTTTCTTTGCCATCTGTGCATTCATATCAGCCACCAGTTCACGTCTGCATTCATGCTGATATGTAATGGCAGACTGCAGATGTCTGAAATCCACCACCCTATCCTCCTGGAAGCTCATAAGCTGATGCACATCTTGGACTAGCTTGTCATAGTTGGCCTCCAGGTTGTTCTTCTCTTCTGTCAGATGGTGGATAGTGAAAGAACTTTCAAGATTATCGTTCACCCTAGCACTCTTGCTATGTTCAACCATTGCCCACAGATTCAACAATGCATTTTGCATTATTGGGGGCCACTAGTGATCAACCCATTCAACAAACCCACATTGTTGCCTGCTAAATATGTGTTGACACGTGTATTACACAGTAGCTTAGCTGTTTAAATTGTGTGCACCAGGGGCTACTGTATGCAGTGAGTAAAGTTTTTCCTAACAGTAATCAAAGATTCTGCTGAAGACACATATATGCAAACTTCCAAAATGCTGGCTTTAGGGGGGAAGACCTTAAGAAGTGCATGGATAATGCCAGTTATGCATATAATGAACACAAATTTAATAAAGCAATGGATGATCTCAAAGCTGAGAGTGAGCAAGCTTGGCAGTGGCTTAGTGCAATACCCAAGAATACCCGTGCTAGGCATGCATCTGACACAAATTGCAAGACTGACTTAGTTGTCAACAATTTGTCTGAGGTGTTCAACAAGTACATGCTAGATCGTAGGAAAAAACCAATAAGAACTATGTGTGATGGCATAAAGGATAAGCAGATGGTCAGGTGGCATAGGAATAGAGAGAGTGGAAAGGAGGCTAGATGGGAGATCACACCACATTACAGTGAGAAGTTGGAGAGTGAAAAGGAAAGTGCCAGGTACTGCAAACCCATTCAAGCAGGTGTTAACTTGTGGCAAGTAACTAGTGGGGAGCAAACACATGCTGTAAATTTGGAACTTGAAACCTGTGGTTGCAGAAAGTGGGACCTCAGTGGCATCCCATGTAACCATGCCATCTCAGCAATTAACAAGGCAAAAAGGTTTCCAGAGGACTTTGTAAGCAAATTTTTCAAGAAACCATATTACTTGGCAGCATATGAAACTATGATATATCCTGTCCCTGGCGAGCATGACTGGACAAAGACCCAAGGTCCAGACGTAGAACCACCAGCATTTAAAATCAAGAAAGGAATAAGGAAAGAGAAGAGGATAAAGGGAAAATTTGAAGTTCCAAAGCCAAAGTCCACCTCAAGAATGGGGACAATTACTTGTAGCAATTGTGGATTGCAAGGGCATAAATACACACGTTGCCTTAAACAGTTGAAACCTGAGCTGGCCTTAAGAAAGAACAAACATGTGGTAAGCCCCTTTGAACTACTTCTTCAGTTTGTTGTTTTTGTAAATTACCTTGCTCCCTTGTGCATTTTTTTACTTTTAGTATTATTAAGTGTGTTTCCTTTGAATTGTTTTCCAAGCCTGATGCAAGGAATTCACAAGGAAGAGGTGATGCTCCTACAGCTCCTGCAGCAACACCTAGAGCTCCTGCACCACCAACAACTAGAGCCCCTGCACCACCAACAACTAGAGCTCCTGCACCAACACCAAGAGATGCTCCAGCTGGAGCTCCTGCACCACCAACAACTACAGCTTCTGCACCAACAACTAGAGCTCCTGCACCAACACCAAGAGATGCTCCAGCTGGAGGAAGAACTGGAAGTGCTGCTGGTAGAGGTGGTGGAAGTGGTGCTGGTAGAGGTGCTGGAAGAAGGTCTGGTGGTGGAAGAGGATCTGGAAGAGCATCTTCTAGTGCTCAATCTTCTGCTGGGAGAGGTGCTCATTCTTCAAGGCCTTTCTCTGCCCAGTATGGTGCCTCAACTTCTAGTGCTCCTCCACCAACTGATGGCACACACACTTGATGGATGGCTTGGTTCAATGCTAGTAGAGGTGGCAGAAGGTGATGCAAACTCCAGTAACTTGTGCTGCTGCTACAATGTGCTTTATTTTGGATGCCACTGCAGCAACTTGTGTTGATGATACATTGTAGCAATATTTTGGTTTGATGTCACTGCAAGCAACTTGTGCTGATGATACATTGTGCTTTATTTTGCTTTGATGACACATCAACAACTTGTGCTCAGGCAACATGTGTATTATTTAGAGTTTGATGCCACTAAAGCAACTTGTGCTGATGCCAATGGATATCTTGATGGTTCTGTTGGGGATAACTTAGTGGTTCATGGATTTATGCCACTTGGGTGGATAACTTGATGGTTCATAGATTGATGTCATTTGGGTGGAATAGTTGATGGTTTATGTTCATACGTTAATGTTATTGTTTTGCTATTTGGTCATGTGGATGAACCAACCTAAACCTAAGCAGATGGGTTTACGGTGCCTCAGGGTCGATGAAGCCACCTAAGCCTAACCATTAGGGTTTACGGTGACTCAGGGTCGATGAAGCCACATAAGCCTAACCATTAGGGTTTACGATGACTCGGGGTTGATGAAGCCACCTAAGCCTAACCATTAGGGTTTACGGTGACTCAGGGTCGACGGGGCCACATAAGCCTAACAATTAGGGTTTACGGTAACTCGGGGTCGACGGGGCCACCTAAGCCTAACCATTAGGGTTTACGGTGGTGGATAGTTAAAGAACTTTCAAGATTATCATTCACCCTAGCACTCTTGCTATGTTCAACCATTGCCCACAGATTCAACAATGCATTTTGCATTGTTGGGGGCCACTGGTGATCAACCGATTCAACAAACCCACAATCCTGCCCTTCCTGCAAAAAGAAAAAAAAGATAAAAAATAAAGAAGTTAGTGCATAACAAGTGCAAAGCAATAACACTGTTTTGTCCTTTCTACATTGGTAATAATAACAGCACTAAGCTACACTGGTAATTGAGATGTACCTACCCACTAAATAACAGCATGCCAAATTACAACACTAGTCAGCTACAGATTTAAACTAGTTTTTGTTAATCACCTACAAAAGCAATCTCAAACTGCAAACTTGGTGAACTGCCAAAGCATTTGCACTACATACTATCCATTCAACTGAATATTTGTAGCATTTACATACATAACAGCAGGTGCATCCCAACATAAAACTAATAGTTCAATTAATATTTAGTTCCAAACATGAGCAAAAGTAACAACAACATAATTAAATAGTACCACTGTCATTCAACTACATAAAAATGCCACAATAACAACTTAAAACCTGTAGAAGTCTCAAACTGAATATTTCACATGTGGGCAAAAACAATCCCACTGCAAAATAACAGTACCACTGTCATTAAACTACACAAGCTACTACTGTTGCAAAAGTGAATAATCAGCCCTAACATATTAACAGTAAAGATTCCACTGCCAAGCTAAATATGCCCTAATAATCAGCCCTTTTAGTAATGTGAACATACTATATAGCAGATCAGTTATCCTTGTGACATGTAAGTCTCCCTTTATCACTTTTTCTTGTAACTCATGTAAAAGTGATAAGGTTATGTATGTTAGCTTGGAACATGAGGGATGTGCGCATGAGGAATAATATGACATATAATATCCCACTATCAGCCTACAGTTCATACCGGCTCTGCACATGCTAAGAACCTTCTCCCTGTGTCTGTTCCTTCAAATGCGACAAGCCTCTCAGATGCCTTCCCGTGCTTCTCACATACCGACATTGTTTCCAGCTCAAGCCCGTGGTAATCTGGATCTTCAACGCTGAAAGGGACCTGACGAAGCTCATATAAACAAAATGCCCAAATCAAAACCCAGCGAAATCAATCAAATCAAAAACCCCCAAATCTGTAACACTAACCCTAAACCTAGCTCAAGGAAAGTCACCTGGTTCAGCCCGTCCATGGATGAGGTCGAGTGCATGTACGACAGGCTGGAAGTGTCGTCACTGGTTTCGTCTTCGAAAACCATGGCGGGCGGCGGCGGTCCGGTCCGGCAATGCTGCGGGCGGCGACAAGGGCGGCGAGAGAGGAGCGAGCAGAGAGGCACGAGCGAGGAGGAAGAGAGACAGAGCACGGGCCGGTCCGGTTCGAGCCGGACCGCACCTATCGAGCGAGCGGGTGGGTACCGATTCACCGGCGTGGCAGCTGACGCGTGGGTGTCGGTGTCAAAACCAGCGGATCTCGGGTAGGGGGGTCCCGAACTGTGCGTCTAGGCGGATGGTAACAGGAGGCAGGGGACACAATGTTTTACCCAGGTTCGGGCCCTCTTGATGGAGGTAAAACCCTACGTCCTGCTTGATTAATATTGATGATATGGGTAGTACAAGAGTAGATCTATCACGAGATCAGAGAGGCTAAACCCTAGAAGCTAGCCTATGGTATGATTGTTGTTCGTCCTATGGACTAAAACCCTCCGGCTTATATAGACACTGGAGAGGGCGAGGGTTACACAGAGTCAGTTACAATGGTAGGAGATCTACATATCCATATCGCCAAGCTTGCCTTACACGCCAAGGAAAGTCCCTTCCGGACACGGGACGAAGTCTTCAATCTTGTATCTTCATAGTCCAGGAGTGCGGCCGAAGGTATAGTCCGGCTATCCGGACACTCCATAATCCAGGACTCCCTCAGTAGCCCCTGAACCAGGCTTCAATGACAACGAGTCCGGCGCGCAGATTGTCTTCGGCATTGCAAGGTGGGTTCCTCCTCCAAGTACTTCATAGAAGATTTTGAACACAAAGGTAGTGTCCGACTCTGCAAAATAAGTTTCCACATATTGCCATAGAGAGAATAATATTTACACAAATCTAATCTGCTGACGTATTCCGTAGCATGACATCACACCACGGCCAAGTCTTTATTCGAATCGTTTTACTATCCCACTTCGGCGCGTTTAGCGAGGTGGTTTCCTTGGCACGTCTTGTCAAAGCAGAGATCGTGTCCCCTTATTCGAGGATTCTCATCAATACGGGCGTGGGTAACCCAACCGTGCCCGTTGGTATGTTTTCTCGATCAAAGGCGAGTCCCAAACGGTCACGGGGAGGGCCCTTGGTATTCAACCTCTTATAAAGAGACCAAGGCCTTACTCCTTTCTTTCAATCTCAAACGAGTTCGCCCTTCGCCTCAAGTTCCAACACCCAATGCTCCATATTTCAGGCGCTTCGGACCTTCGACAATGTCCGGTTCCGACCTTCGAGGCCGATGGATGCCCTCCTCCGTCACGGAGGAGGACGTGCTGAAGTTGAGAGAGGTCAGGTTCTTGACCGGCGAAATCTCGCATAGGCTGCCTGCTCAAGGGCAGGTCATTCCCACTCCCAAGCCTGGTGAGAGTGTGGTGTTCATGTCTCACTTCCTTCGGGGGCTAGGCTTCCCGATGGATGCCTTCGTGAGGGGGCTCATGTTTTATTATGGGCTGGAATTTCACGACTTAGCTCCGGAGTCCATCCTCCATATTTCCTCATTCATTGTCATGTGTGAAGCCTTCCTCCGTATTACTCCTCACTTTGGACTATGGCTCAAGACCTTCAAAGTAGAGCCGAAGATGATCGAGGGACGACACGCGGAGTGCGGAGGTGCTTTTATAAGCAAGAATGCTGGTGCTCCATGGCCCGAGGGCTCTTTTCAAGGGGAGTCCAGCTTATGGCAACGAGAGTGGTTTTATATCACAGCTCCCAGGAGCACCAAGTGGGTGGCGCTGCCTGCTTTCCGCTAGGGTCCCCCGCCACGACTAGCGTCATGGGTCAATAAGGGGCTGGACTGGGGGTCGGCAAAGGACGTGGCCCTGTTGCAGGGCCGCATCCGAGATCTCCTAGAAAGAGACATCAGTCTGGTCGTGGTGACGCAGGTTATGTTAATTCGCCCAGTTCTGCCCTGCAAACGTCGCCCCCTCCGCCTGTGGGTGTTCAACCCGGAGGTACCACGAGTTCTCCAACATTTTCTTGGCATGACGCCCGTGGAGATGTACAAATTGTTCTTCGGACCACAAGTAGTGTGTCCGGATTCGACCGAGGACGCAGGTCTGAGCTGCAACCGCCCGGATACTCAAGTAAGTTGCCCTGTGCCCGGACTCGCAATCCGCATATTTATCATAAAATTGCCCTTAAAAGAGCTGTCCTTTAAACAGGAGTGGATAGAGAAAGCAAAGCTAATCAGGTGTCCGCCCCCCCTCCCCGAGACCACGCCGGGTCCCGTGCTAGTCAGGATGTTGGAGGTTGTGCCTTTAGAGGAAAGCGAGGGAGGGGACAAGGAAGCTACAGCCTCCTCGAAGAAGGTTGTCCGGAAGGGAGGAATCGGAAATTCCTCTCCCCAGGGGAAGAAGAGGACCGCCTCTGACGACCCGGAGACCATGGCCTCAAAGCGGGGGAAGAAATCTTCGTCAGAGGGTCCTACGCCGGGGGATACTTCGGCCGAATTATGCCCTCAAGGGGATCAGTCCTCCATCGAGCCGTAAGTAGAGAGGAGTTTTTCTTTTTAAGAAATGAGAGAAATCCTTGCGTTATATCTGAGAAGAGTAATCGAAAATTTACCTTGTAGCTCGGACCTTAGCCCTTCTCAGCAGAGCTCGTCTTCGAGGGATCTTCTTCCGGAGATGATGGAGAGCGAAATGCCTCCCCCTGCCGTACCGCCTTGCGAGGCGGGCGATCCCGAGGTATCATCGCGGAGGGTTTCTCCAAATCCGGCAGGGCCGGAAGGTAGTCATATGTCCCCCCAAAGCCCTCCGCGTCCGGCCTTCGAAAAGGGCCATCGGACGAGTCCGGCATCGTCTAGTGCGCGGTCGGAGGAGCTGAAGGATCTGCTAGGGTGAGCATCTATCTCAGAGGAGCACCATGCATTGATGGGTACGGTGATTGAGAGGATTTCATCCGCGGAGAGCGGATTGCACGAGGCCGTCAGGAGTTTACTGACAGGTTTTGAGGTACGCGAAATAATATACCCTTTTTGGACAGTTGTGCATAAATAAGATGCGCCCTGTGTAGATAGTAGCCCCTGAGACTCTGTGCGTTGTCAAAAGTGACGGCGCGCAGAGGATCATATTCCCAGGTCTAATATGTCGCCTTCATACGTAGGTGGCGAAGTGTCCGGTGGCAAGCCGGACTAATGAATTTGCCGAGCTAAAGCGGCAACTTGACGTGGCAGATGCCGACATCGCGCTTGTCAACAAGCGGCTTGACGAGGCACAAGGTATGTAATTACTCCGGCGGCACCTGGTAAGAGGAGCTTTATGCCAGTATCTTACAATGTGTGCGCTTGATGCATATGGTGCTGCTGCCATGGAGAATCTTCGGGCAGAACTTTCCCGAGCCAAGGAGCAAGCCAGGAAAAGTGATGCGGCTGCCTTAAAGGCAATTGAAGAGCTGAAAGCCGAACAGGCTGCTCACTGCCGAAGCAAGAAGGAAATGGCCGAGATGGCCGTGAATCTAAAGAACGCTGCTGACCGTTGCAAGCTTCTTGAAAAAGAAGATCGGGCGGAACACACGGACCTGGAGAAGGCCGTTGCCGATGCCAAGGATGCTCGCTCTACGATGAGAGCTATGAAGGAGGAGCCGCGTCAGGCCGGAGAGATCGCAGCTGGAAAGCCCTTTATGCTGCGGAGGAAGTTCTGTGATCCTAAACACGCTCCGTTAGACCGGATGTGGAGTACGGCGGAGACCTATCTAGATTTGGCAGCGAGTGCCGCAGATGCGGCCGAACACTTCCGAGATCAAGAAGATCGCGAAGTGGAAAAGCTCTTTTGGTCAGTTCCACAATGCGGAGCGTCCGCTGTCATTAGCCGATCGTTTGGCCGAATGGGCCGAGCTAAATAGGTTGTCTGGACTCGCCATGAAGTATGTCATGAGTCATCTATGGCCAGAGAGGCCAGAGCCGAAAAGTTATTTCAACTTGGTGCAGCAATTCCTTGGTGTGGTGCCGCATATCAATGCGATGAAGAGGTCAGCGTGCATAGAGGGTGCGCGGATGGCTCTTGCCCGTGTCAAGACATACTGGGCGAAAATGAAGACCACCGCTGTTGCATCCCCAGACTTGGATGGAAGCCGAGTACCTGCCGAGCACTATTTTCAGGAAGTTCTGCAAGGCGCTCGTTTAATAGAGACGCAGTGCTCGAAGGATACTATATTCGAATAGCATATATTATTGTAAAACAATATTTTGATAAATTTTAGAAGCTTTTTATACTTGTGCCTGCAAGTATTATAATACCTCCTGTGCGGCCGTTTAACATATATGTATATATAATCTGAAAGATGGCAGTCGTCGGCTTCAGCCCCCACACACATAATGCGGGGGTGTTCACAGAAGGCGCATTTTCACACTTGATCCAACGTCTTGGTCCTACAAAGGATAGCGCAGCGAACTAGGCAATCGGAATATGATGCTTTATCACTTTCACTTAGCCATAGGAGTTTGACAGTGAGGCTACTTATATAGCCCCTGGTGGCGCCTGCGCTCGCCCGAACTCGGGGCGCGTATGTGCCTGGCCGGGAAGCGGCCCTTCGTTAATGCGGAGGAATCCTAAAGATTCCGGTAAGTCATCGAGTGGTTGACCAGTCTCACGCTATATCGTGACAGTCAGTTTTCGGCTTTCTCTATTGAGGTGCTCGCCTGGCCGAACCGGAGCACAATCGCAGTAGTTCTCCTGGTGCCGCCTTATCCAATAGACCGGAACGTAAGGTACCTGTGACGCCCGGATAGTTAAGCTACAGTAATTCCCTGTAGAAGATGTCACGGCACCGCAATTACTATTGATAAACTCGCATCGGTTCGAAACCCAGTTCACATTTCAAATATAAAATAAAATCAATAGGTAAAAGTTTTCAATTATCAAAACTAAAATGTTCGTCATGTGGCAAATAATCCCTAACTAGTTTTGGTGGTTGAACAAATATTTAAATGCTTTTAAAATTTTAAACAAATGCAGACTAACTTATCTGCCTATCAAACTAAAGGTGATAGTAGCCTAAATTATAATAGGATTTTAGGTGCAGTTCTTGTATTTAAAAAAAAACTAGTTTTGTCTTGAAATGAAATAAAAGGGTAAAGCAAAAAAAAGAAAAAAAGGAAATGCCCCAACCCCTCCTGGGCCTAAACCCCCCTGCGTCGGCCCACTTGAGCTGGCCCAGCTCCTCCGTTGTCGTCTTCCCCTTCCCTGTTCAGCCGACCGACGCCCGCGCAACACGTTGCCGCCGAGCCACCTCGCCGGCCACGCTGCTACAGTGTCGCGGGAGGAGATAAGGAAGCCACCGTGCCCCCAAAAATATCCCCATCCACTCCCTCGTCACTCTCTCTCTCTCGCCCAGATCCGCCACGACCCCCACCGCCGTCGCCAAGAACTCCATTGCCCCTGCGGCCACCGTGCATCCCGCGGGCTAGGAGGTTGCCCTGGAGCTCCGTCGAGCTTCGCTGCTTCGGCTACGAGGACCGTTTCGAGCTCAGCGCCCCGGCAACGACAAGATCAAGCTCTTCTTCCTCCTGTGGTCGTCGTCGTTTTCGTTGATCTGCTTCACGCCGGCTGCCCCAGCTTCACCGAATCGCCCGCGAGAACCATTGTGAGCGTTCCCCATTTCTCATAGTTCGTTTTGCCCCGCACGCGCCCTCTGGCTAGCTGCTGCCGTGACCATTCCCAGTACGAAGCTCTGCTTGCGCCGCCATGTCTATTGCCACTGTTGTTGTTAGCACGTACTGAACTAACACCTTTGCCATGCTCCTGGGGATCCAGTGCAGCGCGTGCGCCCCGTAGATGGCCGTGCCTGTGGCCGTGGCTTCATTTCTGTCCAGCCCGAGTTGTGACCGCCGCCGGACATCGCCGAGCCGATAGCACCGTCCACCCCCGTGCCTCCTCCTGCCCTGGTCGACTCGCGCCGTCGCCCTCGTCCAGCAGCAGCTCCCCGCGGATCAAGTGGCCGCCGGGAGGCCAAACCCGAGCCACCCCCGCCCCGACATATGGTCGCCTGCGTACCCGACGCGCCCGTCGCCGCCCGCAAAATCCCTTGGCCGCTCCCGGAGATCCGCTTCGTCGCCCGGCCACGCCCCCGAGCGCGCCGACCCGCGCCTCTGCCACTACTCGCCCGCACCGCCGCTGCTTGCCCAGGCCTAGCCGCCGACGCCCTGTGCTGTCACGAGTCTGCGCACCCGCGCAGTTCGTGCCTTGCTGGCCGTCGTCACTACAACGCCCGTCTCCTGCCATCATCGCCGCCTCTCCCTGCCGCTCGTCGTCCGGCCTGCCGCACCGTCCGCTGCCGAGCGCCGCGCCCGCCGGCGCCCTACTCCCGCGCCTGCTCACTACTTGGCCGGCCCTGCTTCCCCGACGCGTGAGCTGGGCACTGGCCGCCGGCGCTCTCTGTGAGCGGTCGCGCGTGCGTGTCCCAGCCACGGCCTTGTGCCACAGCACGAAGGGGCCAACCCTGTTCTTGGGGGATTAGCCCTGTTAGTTTTTTTTGTTTATTGTTTTGTGTTGTTACATTAGCCAGATGGCCCTATGACTAGTGGCCCCCACTACTAATTATTCTAACTTAACTAAAGTGTAACTCAGTCTAGTCACTAACAGGTGGCCCCCAAGTCAACCTTTGATTGGTCAACGTTGAGCAGTCAACTGCTGACTGGGCAGTTGACTGGGCCCATTGTCGGGCTCACATGCAAACAACTGGGTACACTCTGTGTGTACCTATAACATTATTTTCATATTAATATTAAATCCAAAAATTCTAGAATATTGTTAAATCTTTGAAAAGTCATAGAAAATAATCTGTAACTCGGATTAAAATATTTTGAACATGAAACTTGCTCAGAACGACGAGACGAATTCCGATACGCAGCCCGTTCGTCCGCCATACATAATTAGCATAGCAAACACGTAACTTTCCCCCTCCGGTTCATCTGTCCGAAAACGCGAAACACCGGGAATACTTTCCCGGATGTTTTCCCCCTTCACCGGTACCACCTCGTACCGCGTTAGGGCACACCTAGCATCACGCTTTGTCATGTCATGCATCGTCATGCATTTGTTTGCATTATATTTATTGTTTCTTCCCCCTCTTCTCTCGCTAGACATCGAGACCGATGCCGCTGCTACCCAGTACGACTACGGTGTTGACGACCACTCTCTCTTGCCAGAGCAACCAGGCAAGCCCCCCTTTGATCACCAGATATCGCCTACTCTTTTCTCTACTGCTTGCATTAGAGTAGTGTAGCATGTTACTGCTTTTCGTTAATCCTATTCTGATGCATAGCCTGTCCTTGCTACTACTGTTGTTATCTTTACCTGCAATCCTAATGCTTAGTATAGGATGCTAGATTATCATCAGTGGACATACATTCTGGTCCGTCTGCCATGCTATATTATCGGGCCGTGATCACTCGGGAGGTGATCACGTGTATATACTATATACTTTATACATGATACATGTGGTGACTAAAGTCGGGTCGGCTTGTGGAGCACCCGCGAGTGATCCCAACGGCCCTCTGTGTGGATCTTTGTGGCGAAGCGACAGGGCAGGTTGTGACCACCTAGGAGAGAGGTGGGCCTGGCCCTGGTCGGTGTTCGCGGATACTTAACACGTTTAACGAGATCTTGGTATTTGATCTGAGTCTGGCTACTGGCCTATACGCACTAACCATCTACGCGGGGACAGTTATGGGCACTCGACGTCGTGGTATCAGCCGAAGCCTTCGTGACGTCAGCGACTGAGTGACGCGCGCCGGATTGGACCGTAAGCCCGCTCTTGTATTAAGGGGGGCTAGTTCTGCTTTCGGCCGCGTACGCAACGTGCAGGTGTGCAATGGGCGATGGGCCCAGACCCCTGCGCCATAGGATTTAGACCGGCGTGCTGACCTCTCTGTTGTGTCTAGGTAGGGCTGCGACGTGTTGATCTTCCGAGGCCAGGCATGACCCAGGAAAGTGTGTCCGGCCAAATGGGATCGAGCGTGTTGGGATATGTGGTGCACCCCTACAGGGAAGTTAATCTATTCGAATAGCCGTGATCTTCGGTAACAGGACGACTTGGAGTTGTACCTTGACCTTATGACAACTAGAACCGGATACTTAATAAAACACACCCTTCCAAGTGCCAGATACAACCGGTGATTGCTCTCTCACAGGGCGACGAGGGGAGGATCATCGGTTAGGATTATGCTATGTGATGCTACTTGGAGGACTTCAGTCTACTCTCTTCTACCTGCTGCAAGACGGAGGCTGCCAGAAGCGTAGTCTTCGACAGGACTAGCTATCCCCCTCTTATTCCGGCATTCTGCAGTTTAGTCCTCATATGATACCCTTATTCCATTTAATACCCATGCATATGTAGTGTAGCTCCTTGCTTGCGAGTACTTTGGATGAGTACTCACGGTTGCTTTCTCCCCCTTTCCTTTCTTTCTGGTTGTCGCAATCAGATGCTGGAGTCCAGGAGCCAGACGCCACCGTTGATGACGACTACTACTACTCAGGAGGTGCCTACTACTACGTGCAGCCCGCTGACGAAGACCAGGAGTAGTTAGGAGGATCCCAGGCAGGAGGCCTGCGCCTCTTTCGATCTGTATCCCAGTTTGTGCTAGCCTTCTTAAGGAAAACTTGTTTAACTTATGTCTGTACTCAGATATTGTTGTTTCCGCTGACTCGTCTATGATCGAGCTCTTGTATTCGAGCCTTCGAGGCCCCTGGCTTGTAATATGATGCTTGTATGACTTATTTTATTTGTAGAGTTGTGTTGTGATATCTTCCCGTGAGTCCCTGATCTTGATTGTACACGTTTGCGTGTATGATTAGTGTACGGTTGAATCGGGGGCGTCACAGTAGCAAAACACAGGAGCCGGGCAAACCCAACATTTGACCAAAGACATGATTCGGAGCTGATGCATATAAGGCCAAACTCGTGACGCCGAACACTCCCTAAGATATTCGGTCTTTGTGAGGGCGGGCGAGATAACGCCCTTAGTAATAAGCCCCTAGTGTCCAGGTACGCGCAAAACTCTGACGTGGCCACATGCCAAAACGCCAGCCTCCTTGGTTATACCAAGAAACCAGGGGATGTGTATCAACAAAAGACAGTAAAAAAGGTTTACACAGGGTCTTAATCTGAAAAGAATCCTTGGAACGGGTCCCTGCTGCACGTCTGCGCCTGTGTCTCCGTTGTGCCGTATCCTGGACGGGCGTAGCACGGTGTTCGTCTGTAAAAGAGAGGAACTTAGTTAAAGAAAGATCGTGCCGAACATGAGTTATACTAAATAAACAAAGTATAAATCAAAATGGGTAAAACTGAGCTTTATTGTCTCTTGTTTTATATGCGCGGAGCCCCTAGTACAGGGGTATACGACTATTAAGCCTTTATCAATTGTATGTTTGTGCCGGACTCGTCTAGCCGTGTCTGTGGTCTTGACGACCTGTTTAGGTGCTTTGGCTGGTGAAGCCGCTTTGTTGTGGGGCTGTCAAGGCAGCCGCACTGTCTTCCAGGCGGGAGGAACACTCAATGTTTTCCCTTTAATGAGATGATGCCTCGTGGACCGGGCATCTTAAGCGTGAGAGATGCATAATGCGGTATTGCGTTAAAGCGGGCGAAAGCTTCGCGCCCCAGCAGTGCTTGATAGCTACTTGGGAATGGGGCGATGTGGAAAGTTAGCTGTTCGCGACGGAAGTTATCGGGGGAGCCGAACATAACTTGTAGCTGGAGAGAACCCATACAACGGGCATCCGGGCCTGGCGTTACCCCTTGAAAGGAGGTTTTGCTATGGCGAATTTTTGTTGGGTCTATCCCCATGTTGCGGATTGTGTTCTGGTATAACAGGTTTAGACCACTGCCGCCGTCCATCAGGACATTTGTAAAATGGAGTCCGCCGATTATTGGATCTAATACCAAGGCAGTCCATCCTGCGTTCCGGATACTTCTAGAGTAATCCTGATGGTCGAAGGTGATCGGTTTTAACAACCATTGGCGAGACTCCTTTGGGATAGGCCGTATGGCGCGTATCTCTGTGTTGGAAATATGCCCTAGAGGCAATAATAAATTAGTTATTATTATATTTCCTTGTTCATGATAATCGTTTATTATCCATGCTAGAATTGTATTGATAGGAAACTCAGATACATGTGTGGATACATAGACAACACCATGTCCCTAGTAAGCCTCTAGTTGACTAGCTCGTTAATCAATAGATGGTTACGGTTTCCTGACCATGGACATTGGATGTCGTTGATAACGGGATCACATCATTAGGAGAATGATGTGATGGACAAGACCCAATCCTAAGCCTAGCACAAGATCATGTAGTTCGTATGCTAAAGCTTTTCTAATGTCAAGTATCATTTCCTTAGACCATGAGATTGTGCAACTCCCGGATACCGTAGGAGTGCTTTGGGTGTGCCAAACGTCACAACGTAACTGGGTGGCTATAAAGGTACACTACGGGTATCTGTGAAAGTGTCTGTTGGGTTGGCACGAATCGAGATTGGGATTTTGTCACTCCGTGTAAACGGAGAGGTATCTCTGGGCCCACTCGGTAGGACATCATCATAATGTGCACAATGTGATCAAGGAGTTGATCACGGGATGATGTGTTACGGAACGAGTAAAGAGACTTGCCGGTAACGAGATTGAACAAGGTATCGGTATACCGACGATCGAATCTCGGGCAAGTAAAATACCGCTAGACAAAGGGAATTGAATACGGGATCGATTGAGTCCTTGACATCGTGGTTCATCCGATGAGATCATCGTGGAACATGTGGGAGCCAACATGGGTATCCAGATCCCGCTGTTGGTTATTGACCGGAGAACGTCTTGGTCATGTCTGCATGTCTCCCGAACCCGTAGGGTCTACACACTTAAGGTTCGATGACGCTAGGGTTATAAAGGAAGTTTGTATGTGGTTACCGAATGTTGTTCGGAGTCCCGGATGAGATCCCGGACGTCACGAGGAGTTCCGGAATGGTCCGGAGGTAAATATTTATATATAGGAAGTCCTGTTTCGGCCATCGGGACAAGTTTCGGGGTCATCGGTATTGTACCGGGACCACCGGAAGGGTCCCGGGGGCCCACCGGGTGGGGCCACCTGCCCCGGGGGGCCACATGGGCTGTGGGGGTGCGCCTTGGCCTACATGGGCCAAGGGCACCAGCCCCAAGAAGCCCATGCGCCTAGGGAACCCTAGAGGGAAGAGTCCTCAAGGGGGAAGGCACCTCCGAGGTGCCTTGGGGAGGATGGACTCCTCCCCCCCTCTTAGCCGCACCCCTTCCTTGGAGGAAGGGGCAAGGCTGCGCCTCCCCCCTCTCCCTTGCCCCTATATATAGTGGAGGGGAGGGAGGGCATCCACACCTGAGCCCTTGGCGCCTCCCTCCCTCCCGTGACACCTCCTCCTCTCCCGTAGGTGCTTGGCGAAGCCCTGCGGGATTGCCACGCTCCTCCATCACCACCACGCCGTTGTGCTGCTGCTGGATGGAGTCTTCCTCAACCTCTCCCTCTCTCCTTGCTGGATCAAGGTGTGGGAGACATCGTCGAGCTGTACGTGTGTTGAACGCGGAGGTGCTGTCCGTTCGGCACTAGGATCATCGGTGATCTGAATCACGACGAGTACGACTCCATCAACCCCGTTCACTTGAACGCTTCCGCTTACCGATCTACAAGGGTATGTAGATGCACTCTTCTTTCTACTCGTTGTTGGTCTCTCCATAGATAGATCTTGGTGATACGCGTAGGAAAATTTTGAATTTCTGCTACGTTCCCCAACAGTGGCATCATGAGCTAGGTCTATTGCGTAGATTCTTTGCACGAGTAGAACACAAAGTAGTTGTGGGCGTCGATATTGTTCAATATGCTTGCCGTTACTAGTCTTATCTTGATTCGGCGGCATCGTGGGATGAAGCGGCCCGGACCAACCTTACACGTACGCTTACGTGAGACCGGTTCCACCGACAAACATGCACTAGTTGCATAAGGTGGCTGGCGGGTGTCTGTCTCTCCCACTTTAGTCGGATCGGATTCGATGAAAAGGGTCCTTATGAAGGGTAAATAGCAATTGGCATATCACGTTGTGGTTCATGCGTAGGTAAGAAACGTTCTTGCTAGAAACCCATAGCAGCCACGTAAAACATGCAAACAACAATTAGAGGACGTCTAACTTGTTTTTGCAGGGTATGCTATGTGATGTGATATGGCCAAAAAGGATGTGATGAATGATATATGTGATGTATGAGATTGATCATGTTCTTGTAATAGGAATCACGACTTGCATGTCGATGAGTATGACAACCGGCAGGAGCCATAGGAGTTGTCTTTATTTATTTGTGACCTGCGTGTCAACTTAAATGTCATGTAATTACTTTACTTTATTGCTAACCGTTAGCCATAGTAGTAGAAGTAATAGTTGGCGAGGCAACTTCATGAATACACGATGATGGAGATCATGATGATGGAGATCGTGGTGTCATGCCGGTGACGATGATGATCATGGAGCCCCGAAGATGGAGATCAAAAGGAGCAAAGTGATGATGGCCATATCATGTCACTATTTGATTGCATGTGATGTTTATCATGTTTATACATCTTATTTGCTTAGAACGACGGTAGTAAATAAGATGATCCCTTACAACAATTTCAAGAAGTGTTCTCCCCTAACTGTGCACCGTTGCGACAGTTTGCTGTTTCAAAACATCACGTGATGATCGGGTGTTTTATTCAGACGTTCAAATACAACGGGTGTTGACGAGCCTAGCATGTACAGACATGGCCTCGGAACACATGCAAAACACTTAGGGTTAACTTGATGAGCCTAGCATGTACAGACATGGCCTCGGAACACGGAGACCGAAAGGTCGAACATGAGTCGTATAGAAGATACGATCAACATGCAGATGTTCACCGATGATGACTAGTCCGTCTCACGTGATGATCGGACACGGCCTAGTTTGACTCGGATCATGTAATCACTTAGATGACTAGAGGGATGTCTATCTAAGTGGGAGTTCATAAGATGAACTTAATTATCCTGAACATAGTCAAAAGGTTTTTGCAAATTATGTCGTAGCTCACGCTATAGTTCTACTGTTTAGATATGTTCCTAGAGAAAAATTAGTTAATAGTAGCGATTATGCGATCAGTAGAAAGTTTATGTCCTTAATGCACCGCTCAGTATGCTGAACCCCAAACGTCGTTTGTGGATGTTTCGAACATCGAACATACACGTTTTGATAACTACGTGATAGTTCAGTTAAACGGTTTAGAGTTGAGGCACCAAAGACGTTTTTGAAACATCGCGAAACATATGAGATGTTTTGAGGGCTGAAATTGGGATTTCAGGCTCGTGCCCATGTCAAGAGGTATAAGACCTCCGATGACTTTCTTAACCTGCAAACTAAGGAGAAAAGCTCAATTGTTGAGCTTGTGCTCAGATTGTCTGAGTACAACAATCATTTGAATCGAGTGGGAGTTGATCTTCCAGATAAGACAGTGATGGTTCTCCAAAGTCATTGCCACCAAGCTGTTAGAGCTTCGTGATGAACTATAAAATATCAGGGATAGATATGATGATCTTTGAGGTATTCGCATTGTTTGACACCGCGAAAGTAGAAATCAAGAAGGAGCATCAATTGTTGATGGTTGGTAAAACCACTAGTTTCAAGAAGGGCAAGGGCAAGAAGGGATACTTCATGAAACAGCAAATCAGCTGCTGCTCTAGTGAAGAAACCCAAGGTAAAACCCAAACCCGAGACTAAGTGCTTCTGTAATAAGGGGAACAACCACTAGAGCAGAATTACCCTAGATACTTGGTAGATAAGAAGGCTGGCAAGGTCGATAGAAGTATATTGGATATACATTGTGTTAATGTGTACTTTGCTAGTACTCCTAGTAGCACCAGGGTATTAGATACCGGTTCGGTTGCTAAGTGTTAGTAACTCGAAATAAAAGCTACGGAATAAACGGAGACTAGCTAAAGGTGAGCTGACGATATGTGTTGGAAGTTTTTCCAAGCTTGATATGATCAAGCATCGCACGCTCCCTCTACCAAAGAGATTGGTGTTAAACCTAAATAATTGTTATTTGGTATTTGCGTTGAGCATAGACATGATTGGATTACGTCTATCGCAATACGGTTATTCATTTAAGGAGAATAATGGTTACTCTGTTTATTTGAATAATACCTTCAATGGTCTTACACCTAAAATGAATGGTTTATTAAATCTCGATCGTAGTGATACACATGTTCATGCCAAAAGATAGTAATGATAGTACCACCTACTTGTGGCACTGCCATGTAAGTCATATTGGTTTAAAACGCATGAAGAAGCTCTGTGTTGATGGATCTTTGGACTCACTCATTTTTTGAAAAGTTTGAGACATGCGAACCATGTCTATTGGTGTATACGCATGAAGAAACTCCATGCAAATGGACCGTTTTGACTCACTCGATTTTGAATCACTTGGGACATGCAAATCATACCACATGGGCAAGATGACTGAAAAGCCTCGTTTTCAGTAAGATGGAACAAGATAGCAACTTGTTGGAAGCAACACATTTTGATGTGTGCAGTCCAATGAGTGCTGAGGCATGCAGTGAATATCGTTATGTTCTTACTTCATAGATGATTCGAGTAGATGTTGAGAATATTTACTTGATGAATCACGAGTCTGAATTATTGAAAGGTTCAAGTAATTTCAGTGTGAAGTTGAAAGATCGTCGTGACAAGAGGATAAAAGATCTATGATATGATCATAGAGATGAATATCTGAATCACGAGTTTGGCACAGAATTAAGACATTGTGGAAATTGTTTCACAAATGATATAGCCTGGAACACCATAGTGTGATGGTGTGTCCAAACGTCATAGTTGCACCCTATTGGATATGGTGCATACCATGATGTCTCTTATCGAGTTACCACTATCGTTCATGGGTTAGGCATTAGAGACAACCACATTCACTTTAAATAGGGCACCACATAATTTCGTTGAGACGACACCGTATGAACTATGGTTTGGAGAAACCTAAGTTGCCGTTTCTTGAAAGTTTGGGGCTGCGACGCTTATGTGAAAAGGTTTCAGGTTGATAAGCTCGAACCCAAAGCAGATAAAATGCATCTTCATAGGACACCCAAAAACAGTTGGGTATACCTCCTAATTCAGATCCGAAAGCAATAGGGATTGTTTCTTGAATCGGGTCCTTTCTCGAGGAAAAGTTTCTCTTGAAAAGTTGAGTGGGAGGATGGTGGAGACTTGATGAGGTTATTCAACCGTCACTTCAACAAGTGTGTAGCAGGGCACAGGAAGTTGTTCCTGTGGCACCTACACCAATTGAAGTGGAAGCTTATGATAGTGATCATGAAACTTCGGATCGAGTCACTACCAAACCTCGTGGGATGACAAGGATGCGTACTACTTCAGAGTGGTACGTAATCTTGTCTTGGAAGTCATGTTGCTAGACAACAATGAACCTACGAGCTATGGAGAAGCGATGGTGGGCCCGGATTCCGATAAATGGCTCAAGGCCATAAAACCCGAGAGAGGATCCATGTATGAAAACAAAGTGTAGACTTTGAAAGAACTACTTGATGGTCGTAAGGCTGTTAGGTACATATGGATTTTGAAAGGAAGACAAACAATAATGGTAAGTGTCACCATTGAGAAAGCTCGACTTGTCGTTAAGATGTTTTTTTTGACAAGTTCAAGGAGTTGACTACGATGAGACTTTCTCACTCGTAGCGATGCTAAGAGTCTGTTGGAATTATATTAGCAATTACTGCATTATTTATGAAATCTTGCAGATAGTATGTCAAAACATTGTTTCCTCGACGATTCTTGAGGAAAGGTTGTATGTGATACAACCGGAAGGTTTTGTCTATCCTGAAATATGCTAATAAGTATGCAAAGCTCCAGCAATCCTTCTGAGGACTGGAGTGAGCATCTCGGAGTTGGAATGTATGCTTTGATGATGATCAAAGATTTTGGGTGTATACGAAGTTTATGAGAAACTTGTATTTCCAAAGAAGTGAGTGGGAGCACTATAGAATTTCTGATGAGTATATGTTGTTGACATATTAATGATCAGAAATGACGTAGAATTTCTGGAAAGCATATAGGGTTATTTGGAAAGTGTTTTCAATGGAAAACCTGGATTAAGCTACTTGAACATTGAGCATCAAGATCTATAAGGATAGATCAAAACGCTTAATAGTACTTTCAAATGAGCACATGCCTTGACGTGATCTTGAAGGTGTTCAAGATGGATCAGTCAAAGAAGGAGTTCTTGCCTGAGTTGTAAGGTATGAAGTTAAGACTTAAAGCTCGACCATGGCAGAATAGAGAGAAAGGAACGAAGGTCGTCCCCTATGCTTAAGACATAGGCTCTACAGTATGCTATGCTGTGTACCGCACCTGAAGTGTGCCTTGCCATGAGTCAGTCAAGGGGTACAAGAGTGATCCATGAATGGATCACAGGACAGCGGTCAAAGTTATCCTTAGTAACTAGTGGACTAAGGAATTTTCTCAATTATGGAGGTGGTAAAAGAGTTTGTCGTAAAGGGTTACGTCGATGCAAGCTTAACACCTATCCGGATAGCTCTGAGTAGAGATACCGGATACGTATAATGGAGCAACAATTTAGAATAGCTCCAAGTAGAACAGTTATTTGGAATAGCTCCAAATAGAACGTGGTAGCTGCATCTAGGAGATGACATAGAGATTTGTAAAGCACACACGGATCTGAAAGGTTCAGACCCGTTGACTATAACCTCTCTCACAAGCATAACATGATCAAACCCAGAACTCATCGAGTGTTAATCACATGGTAAATGTGAACTAGATTATTGACTCTAGTAAACTCTTTGGGTGTTAGTCACATGGGGATGTGACCTTGAGTGTTAATCACATGGTGATGTGAACTAGATTATTGACTCTAGTGCAAGTGGGAGACTGTTGGAAATATGCCCTAGAGGCAATAATAAATTGATTATTATTATATTTCCTTGTTCATGATAATCGTTTATTATCCATGCTAGAATTGTATTGATAGGAAACTCAGATACATGTGTGGATACATAGACAACACCATGTCCCTAGTAAGCCTCTAGTTGACTAGCTCGTTAATCAATAGATGGTTACGGTTTCCTGACCATGGACATTGGATGTCGTTGATAACGGGATCACATCATTAGGAGAATGATGTGATGGACAAGACCCAATCCTAAGCCTAGCACAAGATCATGTAGTTCGTATGCTAAAGCTTTTCTAATGTCAAGTATCATTTCCTTAGACCATGAGATTGTGCAACTCCCGGATACCGTAGGAGTGCTTTGGGTGTGCCAAACGTCACAACGTAACTGGGTGGCTATAAAGGTACACTACGGGTATCTGTGAAAGTGTCTGTTGGGTTGGCACGAATCGAGATTGGGATTTTGTCACTCCGTGTAAACGGAGAGGTATCTCTGGGCCCACTCGGTAGGACATCATCATAATGTGCACAATGTGATCAAGGAGTTGATCACGGGATGATGTGTTACGGAACGAGTAAAGAGACTTGCCGGTAACGAGATTGAACAAGGTATCGGTATACCGACGATCGAATCTCGGGCAAGTAAAATACCGCTAGACAAAGGGAATTGAATACGGGATCGATTGAGTCCTTGACATCGTGGTTCATCCGATGAGATCATCGTGGAACATGTGGGAGCCAACATGGGTATCCAGATCCCGCTGTTGGTTATTGACCGGAGAACGTCTTGGTCATGTCTGCATGTCTCCCGAACCCGTAGGGTCTACACACTTAAGGTTCGATGACGCTAGGGTTATAAAGGAAGTTTGTATGTGGTTACCGAATGTTGTTCGGAGTCCCGGATGAGATCCCGGACGTCACGAGGAGTTCCGGAATGGTCCGGAGGTAAATATTTATATATAGGAAGTCCTGTTTCGGCCATCGGGACAAGTTTCGGGGTCATCGGTATTGTACCGGGACCACCGGAAGGGTCCCGGGGGCCCACCGGGTGGGGCCACCTGCCCCGGGGGGCCACATGGGCTGTGGGGGTGCGCCTTGGCCTACATGGGCCAAGGGCACCAGCCCCAAGAAGCCCATGCGCCTAGGGAACCCTAGAGGGAAGAGTCCTCAAGGGGGAAGGCACCTCCGAGGTGCCTTGGGGAGGATGGACTCCTCCCCCCCTCTTAGCCGCACCCCTTCCTTGGAGGAAGGGGCAAGGCTGCGCCTCCCCCCTCTCCCTTGCCCCTATATATAGTGGAGGGGAGGGAGGGCATCCACACCTGAGCCCTTGGCGCCTCCCTCCCTCCCGTGACACCTCCTCCTCTCCCGTAGGTGCTTGGCGAAGCCCTGCGGGATTGCCACGCTCCTCCATCACCACCACGCCGTTGTGCTGCTGCTGGATGGAGTCTTCCTCAACCTCTCCCTCTCTCCTTGCTGGATCAAGGCGTGGGAGACATCGTCGAGCTGTACGTGTGTTGAACGCGGAGGTGCTGTCCGTTCGGCACTAGGATCATCGGTGATCTGAATCACGACGAGTACGACTCCATCAACCCCGTTCACTTGAACGCTTCCGCTTAGCGATCTACAAGGGTATGTAGATGCACTCTTCTTTCTACTCGTTGCTGGTCTCTCCATAGATAGATCTTGGTGATACGCATAGGAAAATTTTGAATTTCTGCTACGTTCCCCAACACTCTGTTGGCGCCATTCTGTTCGTCACGTGAAGTAAGTTTACTGTTTTGACTTCTTGTGGGAAATCCTTTTGTTTCCTGGTGCTCTGCTTGTGGGGTTCGTCGTCGTCCTCACTTGGTGTGTCGAGCCCCTTGTGTTCGGCGTTGAGTTTGCCGGATTGCTTGAAAACCCAACAATCTCTGTGGGTATGGTTCGCAGGCTTCCCGGGAGTACTATGTATTTGACATATCTTGTCCAAGATTTTGTTTAAGTTGGATAGCTCGTCCCTGTTATCCTTGAGGGGCGGCTTTCTCTAATTCTGCCGCGAGCTTTTGAATCCGGCGTTGACCGTCGTGCTCTTTGGGCTGTGTCCACCATGTATACATCATGAGATGAGGTGGCTGTCCAGTGCCTTATAGGCGTTGGTTCATGTACATCTCCTACATCATCGTCTATACCGTCGATGTCTTCGGAGTTGAAGTCGAGCACGTCGTTTAAATTATCGACAGTGGCTACGAAGTGGGTGGTGGGTGGGCTTTGAATTTCTTCATCATCCGCATCTCAACCTTGCTGACCATAGTCCGGCCAGGGCTCTCCTGATAAAGAGAGAGACTTTAGTGAATTCAGAATATCACCGAAGGGCGAGTGCTGAAAGATGTCCGCGGCGGTGAACTCCATGATCGGCGCCCAATCGGGTTCGATCGGTAGGGGCGCGGAGGGCTCGGAGTCTGGAGAGGAGTCCGGCTCCTTGGAGTCACGGGCTTCGCAGAGAATAGGGCTGGTGTTCGGCTCGATCGCTGTAGAGATTGCAGCCCCCGAGGCGGTGTCCAACCACCCGTCCTCGATTGGCGCAGTTGGCTCCGAATTAAGGGTCGGAGCTGATGCGGGTGCGGCCTTCAGGGCATTGTTCGGCGGCAGAGCTAGATCATGCCCATCGTGACAGTGCGGCGCGCTCGGCTGCGACTCGAATCCGTCGAAGATGGAGTCTTCGTGGAGGTCCGCTGTGTAGTTTAAACTTCCAAATCTGACTTGACGGCCAGGGGCGTAGCTTTCGATCTGCTCCAGATGGCCAAGCGAATTGGCCCGCAGTGCAAAACCGCCAAATACGAAGATCTTTCCAGGGAGAAAAGTCTCACCCTGGATCACATCGTAGTTGATGATCGGAGGAGCCATCGGGCCTAACAGTGACGACACAGAGGAACTCTCAATGAAAGCACCAATGTCGGTGTCAAAATCGGCGGATCTCGGGTAGGGGGTCCCGAACTGTGCGTCTAGGCGGATGGTAACAGGAGGCAGGGGACACAATGTTTTACCTAGGTTCGGGCCCTCTTGATGGAGGTAAAACCCTACGTCCTGCTTGATTAATATTGACGATATGGGTAGTACAAGAGTAGATCTACCACGAGATCAGAGAGGCTAAACCCTAGAAGCTAGCCTATGGTATGATTGTTGTTCGTCCTATGGACTAAAACCCTCCATCTTATATAGACACCGGAGAGGGCTAGGGTTACACAGAGTCGGTTACAATGGTAGGAGATCTACATATCCATATCGCCAAGCTTGCCTTCCACGCCAAGGAAAGTCCCTTCCGGACACGGGATGAAGTCTTTAATCTTGTATCTTCATAGTCCAGGAGTGCGGCCGAAGGTATAGTCCGGCTATCCGGACACCCCCTAATCCAGGACTCCCTCAGCGGGCCCGGGCAGTCAGTTTCAGCGTCAATACGTAGAAGTACGAGGTTTAGCCCGATTCGCAACGGTTCGACTCAAACGTGGTACTGACACGTAAAAATTTTCAAAAATGGTATCAGTTCGCCACCACCGCCCCAAATGTGGTACTATCGTGTAATTAACTCTGGTAATTTAGAGCAACTCTAGTAGACCCCGCAAAACGCCGGCCTGCAAAACGCATATGCAGTTTGCGCAAAACAGCTTTTGCGGGCCGGTGCGGGCTGGCACAGATGCAAACCCTCCAAACGAATCCGTAAAAAAGTATATTAGCGGAATATGCTTTTTTACGGGTCGGCTATGCGAGTTCTGCTCTTTGCGCCGCTGCATCCCCGTAAATCTCAAATCCAACATAATTCAACAATCGAAAACAAACTGAATTATTCAAATCAAACATAAAACAATAATCATCCGCATTACAAATAATTATTCAAATCACCGTAGCAAACTTAAAATAATGCAATACAAAACTTGTCATGAATACAAATACAAATGAATACAAAAATTAGTCACTGTCCAGCCCTTTGCCAATGGTGCTCAATGAGATCTTTCTGAAGTTGAAAGTGTGTGTCTGCATTTTCAATCTCCTTGTATGTCTGAAGAAAAGCTCTAACGTGGTTTGGGTCTCTAGCTAGTTTGACACGGCTACCCACATTGTGTGAAAGAATTCTAAGTCCATTCCTCTCTCATCTTTAAGAATCATATTGTGCAGAATAACACAGCAAGTCATGATGTTCTTCAGGGTTTTCTTATCCAAAAACGAGCAGGACGACGGACAATGGCGAACCTAGATTGCAAAACACCGAATGCTCTTTCAATGTCTTTTCGGGCTGCCTCTTGCACCCTTGCAAATTCACATTGTTTGTTTGTTTTGGGTTCTTTTGCTCTTGACAAATGTGCATCAAGGAGGATATATACCATGTGCAAGATAGTACCCCTTTGTGTATTCATGCCCATTGATAATGTAGTTGCAAGCAGGAGCATCACCACCAGCAAGCCTAGCAAACAAATCAGAGCGTTGCAACACATTGATATCATTGAGTGTTCCGGGCATACCTAAAAAGCAATGCCAAATCCATAAATCCTCGGATGCTATGGCTTCTAGCACAATTGTTGCATCACGAGGCTTGCCACAATACATTCCTTGCCAAGCCTTGGGACAATTTTTCCAATTCCAATGCATACAATCAATGCTACCTAGCATCCCAGGCCAACCTCTCCTCTCATTAGCTGCCATCAATTTCTTTATGTCATCTTCATTTGGTGCCCGAAAATACTTGGGATCAAAGACACGGACAATCACTTTCGCAAATCTATGCACAAACTCAATTGTGCTATCTTCACCAATGCGAAGATACTCATCGGCATAGTCAACCGGAACGCCATATGCAATCACCCGTATAGCTGCGAAGATTTTTTAATATGCACTAAATCCCTTTTAAGCCCGCGGCATTCCTTCTCTGAGTGAAATACCGGCAATTTGCCTCGCAAGCTTCAACAATTTTCACAAAAAGGGATCGGCGCATTCGGTACCTTCTGCGGAAGAGGTGTGCAGGATATGTAGGATTCTCTGAAAAATAATCTTGCATCAACATCTCGTTTCCAAGATGGCGATTCCACGAAATGCACAGACGCCTGACAGTAGATCCTCGCCTCCTCTTTCGGTACTCGTCTTCATGCTCCTTCACGACAAGCGCCATGACCAATGTTTGCCGCCGAAAGGTCGCAAGCATGGTCTCCACATCCGAGTCGTCCGAATCGGACGAATCGGATAGCAAGAACTTCTCGCACGGGGTCAACTCCATCTACACGCACGCCGGCGCGTCAATCTACTACACAGCTCACGAAAATCACAAAAAAGGGACTAACCGGTGGCGAGTGATCCCGGGCGGCGACGAGGGTGGTGCGCTCGGCGGTGGTCGATCCCAGCGGCGGCGGCGACTAGGGGGCGGCTCTTCTCGCTGGATCCGGAGGGGCGGTGCAGCGGCTCGGCGCGGGAGGGTGTGGGGCGGCCTCGCGGAGCGATTCCGCCCACAGATATGGCCGGAATCGCCGGCGGTGGGCGGGCGAAAGCAAGGGCGGGCGGTGGTGGAAGGAGGAAAAGAGCACGGGCTGAAATGTCCCTCCCGCCAACTGCTTCTCTGTGATGCAGGGCACCGCAGCCGCGAAGGGAAAACCTGCGTTTTCCCGGATTGGGGCCGGAAATTTGCCGCGCCCCCTAAATTTTTTTACGGGCCGGGGCGAGATGCGGGATCTAGTCGGGCAGGTTTTCTGGCCCGTATCCGCATTTTGACGGTTATTTTGCGGGTCGGGAGCGGATGCGGGGTCCGCTAGAGTTGCTCTTACACCACCTCTGCTCAGTGCGACGACGACGAACGACGCTCGGCTCCAGATATCCTTTGCCTTTCTCGCTTGCTGCCGCCGCTCTAGCCAATCTCGGTCCCCAATGGCACGGCCTATCTCGTCCGCCGCTGGGAGGTGTTGGGCGCGTCGGAGGTGATCCCCGTGGTCGGGAACCTCGACTATCAACTACATGGTGAGCAACCAGCACAATCTCTCCTGCATATGTTTGCTACTCCAATTTTCAGAACCTGGGTTTGGTCATAATGCTTTATTCAAAGCATCAATTTTGTGATTTTGATCCTAAATTGAGATTTAAAATGAGGTGTGTTAAATTTTTGTCTCCGTGATGAATTAGTTCGTGTTTCATTGATCACACATGGTGAACAATTGCACCATACATCTAGTGCTGTTGTCTGTACTCTGTACTGCAATGCACTGGGCTTGTCATACGGCCTTCAGAAACTGAAAGTAATCTTAGGAGCAAAGTGAGGCCGGAGATTCTAACTTTACTGTTGAAAATTGAGATAAACTGATGATTCTAACTTTGCTGGTTTAGGGCAGTGGAGTTGTTAGGTGTGGGATTGACGATTCTAACTTTGTTGGTGCAGGGGCCGTGGAGCTGTACAGGTGTGGGATTGACAGAATCAAGTGTGAATGGGTGATGTGTTCATTGAGCTATTTATAGATGGTTTCAAAGGATTAATAATGCACAATGTATTATTCTTTTATCTAAAATACATATGGATGTTCTGAAATCTGCCATGCGATGGGTGTGAAAAAAAGAGATTGTTTTGAAAATATATGTCTTCAATGGTTCTTCCTGTGGAGCATGATCAAGCCACTGTCAAAATTGACTCGAGAATGTCAACATGCTCTTTGCTGTATGTGAAATGAGGATGCCAAGACAAGAGCAGAAGCTGGACATACACCCACCTACAAATAAGATACCAGGAAATTTTCATGACAAATGCTCAAACATGTGTATATAAATTGATTTCCGCAAAAAATAAATATGTATATAAATTGAAAGGCCTGTAGTTCAATCATTCTGACATTTCTTTGTAATCTAAGAGTTTGCAAGGATTGTATTAGTCAAGTTGCAAGTAAATGCAGATCTCTTTGTACTCTGTACAATGTATGCAAGACATTTTTTCTTTGACAAGTATCCGTCATTAATAAGAGAAACAATCTTTGTAATCTTGGCTGAAGTCTGTGTCGTTCCTGACATCACAGTTTTGAAGTATATGCAATTCCACATTTCATTATTTTTAGAATAAGGGAGACAAACTTAATTTTGAAGTCTTTATACCATCAAACAAGAATTACAATTATCTCTGAAAAAATTACAATCTTGTCATGTCAAACCGTCCACAATCTGATCAATGTACAATCAGGAACCCAGATTCAGATGAAGCACTACGAGGTAGAGCCGCTTCACGATGATCTGAAGCACACCCTGTGATATCCAGCATATTATCAGGATCTCAAATTCAGATGAAGCAAGCATTTCAAGAAAGATGATCAATGAAATCGGTGTTGCATTTGTGCCAATGTGTGGTGTTCCAAATGGCACGGCAATGTACCATGTAAACTGAACCGTAGCCACCCTGGCCGAGCTCCTCTTACCGGCCGCGGATGCTGAGCTGGGATGACATGATGGTGCGGATGATCTCGCCTGAGCCATCCATGTCTACAAAGTGTCAGAAACTATCATCAAATCATAGTGCAACATCAGACGCACGTGATTGTAATTTTACAGTTTGGCATACCGTCGTGTAGGTCGTCTCTCCTGGGCTTCATTCGTGTCCAGATGAATACTATGCCGATGACTGCCATGGCGAGAGGATGGACGCGAAGACGATGATGATTATGTGCCGCGCTGCCATGGATAATTCAGAAGAAGAAAGAAGATGTCATATTCGTGGTGTTTCATACAGATTTATTTTGCTGTTTCAGGATCTGAAACCTGAAATATCACTATGTGAATGTGTTGTTGCTGTCAGCAGAATTCAGACACGACAATGCACGACACTTGGACCAAGAATGTGTTCAGTACTCACTGGATGATCCGCCGCAGCCGGCGTTGAGCCCGTACCCTTCGACGGCGCCGGGAAAGCACCGCCGGACCACCCGGTCGCGCACGGTCGAGCACGCGGTGGCGTTCAGCGACCTCCAGCACTGTGCCGCCGCGTACACCCGCGCGCTGGTCGGCATCGCCGACGCGTACGCCGACCCGACGTAGTAGTACCCCCTCGCCCCGGGTGCGGTCCCCGTGACGTCGCGCACCAGCGAGGCGGCAGCGGCAGCGAACGCCGGTGTGGCCGGTGCGGCCCGTACGGTGTCGTCTAAACAAAGAAACATGTCGCTGATGTCGGAGACGGCGGCGGTGAAGTTGCCAGCGCCGCAGCGGAGGAAGCAGCCGTCGACGTAGATGAGGCCGCCATCGGCCGGGAGGCAGTGGAAAAGGACGATCCCACCGTTTTCCATGCCGTTTGCCTACGGCCCACGTTGGTACAGTGTCGTGACGCCGTCGTTATGTCCTGCATGCCCGTCTACAAAAACTGTACAACCATCGGGTATCCGTCAAAGTGTACACATTAACTACCCCACGTGCAGCAAATCAACTTGTGATTGAATGGTTAGAGAAACAGTAATATCCTCAACCCACCAGGGCACTGGCGGAGCTTCAGCAAGGCTGGATGGGCCACGGCCCGCCCAGCCCAGAGCAAAAACAATGGAGGGTTCATATTAGACTAGGCCAATTTAAGGAAAATAATGGGCTTTTCTTTGTATCGGCCCGCCCATGTTTGGTACTGTAGCTCCGCAACTGCTCCAGGGTTCAAGTCCTGATGCTTGCATTATTCCTAGATAGGAAACGTTCCCGTCGACGACAAGGTGCCTACGGTAACTTCGTAAATCTCAAGATGATATGTCGGCTCAGTCTCTCGAAGGTGTTCATAAGGATAGGGTATGCGTGTGGCACGCCAGTGAATTTTCAGGGGATATCCCCTCGTACTTTGGCAACAGTGACAGAGCCTGACCCAAAAACAAAGTCATAAGGGCACCTTTAAAGCTGACCCTAAATCAGACACCGTATACGTGCGCACACCGGTTCGGATCGATGTCCGGATACTGATATAGTAGTCGGCCATCTAATGCTATACCTTTAATTATCCGCCAACACGCAAGCACCCTTCCACCATCCGTCGCTGCCTCCACCGTGCAGCTCAGCTTGGATTAGTAGTCCTGACCGACCCTGTCATGTAGGTAGCTAGTCTAGACTAGTATATATACATGTACCTGGCCCTTGTAATCATCACATTGGTAGAGATGATTGTAAAATTTAAGCTACAAATGAAGGAGCGTTTCAAAATAAATGATCTATCGAGTCACCCACATGTGCATTTTTTGGCTTTTGATTTTCAAACTTTATATTTTTTAAATAAAAGGTTCAAATTAAGTTCTGTTTTTATATTTGTGTTTCTTGTGACGAGTGCTTTCAACTAAGATCCATCTTGAATACATTTTCAAGAATTTTAAAATAAATATGAAGTTTCAGCTCATGAAACTTAGTACAAGCGACCAATGAAATCATGATTTTTATGATTACGACCAACAAAAAGCTGCCTTAAACTTTTATCCATTAAACTTGGTAAGAGTGAACGAGAACCCCTGTAATCATCACACTAGTAGAGATGACTGCAAAATTCAAGCTACAAATGAAGGAGCTTTTCAAGATAGATGATCTAAGTCTTTTGAGTTACTGCCTCAGGATAGAGGTACAATAAAAGCTGGAGGAGATCACACTATGCCAAGAGGCATACACACGGAAGGTATTTGAAAGCTATGGTATGAAAGATTGCAATACAATTGATGCTTCAATGGAACCTTGTCTTGAGCTGAGCAAGAAGGAGATGGTGAAACTATTCGTCTATAGTGGTAGTGACAAGGAAGGGATTGTTGACAACCCTAAGAGTTCCTAGGGCGTGACATATTTTCTTGGTGGAAGCATAGTAAGCTGGCTATCACAAAAGCAGAAAGTGATGGAATCGATTTCAAGTGAAGCAGAGCGTCAAGGTGTACGGCTAGGAAGGCTACACGGTGATCTCATGGATCGAGATCCGGAACCAGCGGTGCTCAATGTTGACAGTGAGTCTACAACTTTTCTACACCAGGATCCAGTGCGGTGTGATAGGAGCAAGCACATTAATACGATGTATCACTACATGAAGGATTGCGTGGAAGAAGGCAACATAGATGTCAACTACAATTGCACCGATGATCAGCTGGCGGACATCCTAACCAAGGCTTTGGACCGAGAGAAGCACTTGAAGATGCGAAGAAGGATCAACGTCGGAGCGATGACATGATGACGTCGTGTTCAGCCCGGGCGCCTTCTCGTCACTTTCGTCGAGGATGACGATGTCGCCGTCCTTGCGGCTACGGCGTAGAGTGGCAATCTCCTTGAGGGCACAGCGCTGGCGCGCCATCTCCTCGCAGACGTAGTCCTCCCACGCCCATTTGAGGGCGATCTCTTTGTCGGCTGCCATGGCCACGTGCTCCTTCACGGGGAGCAGCCTCGGCTCGGTCTTTGACCAGATGAGGCGGGAAGAGGGAGGAGAGGGGCCACGACCGCCCTTGTTGATAACGAGGGCGCCGCCGTGGGTGCGACGACTGAGCGGCGTCTCATGTGGCTCCGGCTTTACGGGGCACAGCGCCAGTGAGCCGGAGGAGAGGGAGCGCGACGATGAGGAGCTCGCCGTCTCCATTCGCTGAGGCGGCCAGGAGCTGCCGCAGCGGCGAGAGAAGGAGGGGGCGCCAGGTACTCCAGGCGCGCCGTGTTGCCGGCCTCGATGTACTCGAGGACGACCTCGAGGGTGCGGCCGGGGACGCCCCACCATTGGCGCCGCCCGTCGGAGTTGAGGCAGCTGCGGGGCTCGTCGTCGTTAGTGGAGGCGAGCTGATCCTCATGGCGTCGGGTGAAGTATGTCGTCCACAGCGCGTTGCTATTGGGGGCGTACCTCGGCTCGTTCCTCGCCATTGCCGGCAGTGAGGACCGGATGCGCGCGATTTCGGCGCGCCGATCAGCTACGGTGGGCACTGGAGGCACCGGGACGCCGCCGGCGCTGAGCCTCCAGGAACTCGGCACCCGCATGTCCTGCAGCGCCGGGAAGTCGGCCTCGTAGAGGAGGCGTGCCTCGTCCTCGTGCAGGTGGCGGCTGCCGAAGCCGTTGGCCGCTGCACCATCGCCTGGGTAGTGCTCGGCCATGCTCGTCGTCGGGGGGAGAGAGGAGAGACGGGCCGATGGTGAGAGGTCGAGAGGGGGAGACGTTTGGCGATGGAGGGTGTGCGCTAACCGGCGAGGGAGGGGCCAACTTTTATAGCGGCGGGGGGCGGCAAGTGATGACCCACAAGTATAGGGGATATATCGTAGTCCTTTCGATAAGTAAGAGTGTCGAACCCAACGAGGAGCAGAAGGAAATGATAAGCGGTTTCCAGCAAGGTATTCTCTGCAAGTACTGAAATAAGTGGTAACAGATAGTTTTGTGATAGGATAATTTGTAACGAGCAATAAGTAACAAAAGTAAATAAAGTGCAGCAAGGTGGCCCAATCCTTTTTGTAGCAAAGGACAAGCCTGTACAAACTCTTATATAGAGAAAAGCGCTCGAGATGACACATGGGAATATCGTCAAGCTTGTTTTCATCACGTTCATATGATTCGCGTTCGGTACTTTGATAATTTGGTACGTGGGTGAACCGGTGCTTGGGTGCCGTCCTTACTTGGACAAGCATCCCACTTATGATTAACCTCTATTGCAAGCATCCACAACTACAACAAAAGTATTAAGGTAAACCTAACCGTAGCATGAAACATATGGATCCAAATCAGCCCCTTACGAAGCAACGCATAAACTAGGGTTTAAGCTTCTGTCACTCTAGCAACCCATCATCTACTTATTACTTCCCAATGCCTTCCTCTAGGCCCAAATAATGGTGAAGTGTTATGTAGTCGACGTTCACATAACACCACTAGAGGAGAGACAACATACATCTCATCAAAATATCGGACGAATACCAAATTCACATGACTACTAATAGCAAGACTTCTCCCATGTCCTCAGGAACAAACGTAACTACTCACAAAGCATATTCATGTTCATAATCAGAGGGGTATTAATATGCATATAGGATCTGAACATATGATCTTCCACCAAATAAACCAACTAGCATCAACTACAAGGAGTAATTAACACTACTAGCAACCTACTAGTATCAATCCCGGACTTGGAGACAAGAATCGGATACAAGAGATAAACTAGGGTTTTGAGAGGAGACGGTGCTGATGAAGATGTTGATGGAGATTGCCCTCTCCCGATGAGAGGAGCGTTGGTGATGACGATGGCGATGATTTCCCCCTCCCGGAGGGAAGTTTCCCCGGCAGAACAGCTCCGCCAGAGCCCTAGGTTGGTTCCGCCTCGTGGCGGCGGAGTTTCGTCCGAGGAGATGGCTTATTTTTTTTTCTCATTGAAAGACTCCATATAGCAGAAGATGGCCATCGGAGGGCCACCAGGGGGGCCACGAGGTAGGGGGGCGCGCCCCCACCCTCGTGGGTAGGGTGTGGCCCCCCTGGTGAACTTCTTGCGCTCAGTATTTTTTATATATTCTGAAAACGTCTTCCATGAAGGTTCAGGACTTTTGGAGCTGTGCAGAGTAGGTCTCTAATATTTGCTCCTTTTCCAGCCCAGAATCCCAGCTGCCGGCATTCTCCCTCTTTATGTAAACCTTGTAAAATAAGAGAGAATAGGCATAAGTATTGTGACATAATATGTAATAACAGCTCATAATGCAATAAATATCGATATAAAAGCATGATGCAAAATGGACGTATCAACTCCCCCAAGCTTAGACCTCGCTTGTCCTCAAGCGAAAGCCGAAATCGAAAAATATGTCCACATGTTTAGAGATAGAGGTGTCGATAAAAATAAAATACGGACATGAGGGCATCATGATCGTACTTAGGACACCAACTTATATAATTCTTGTCATATGATTTCTTATGCTAGAGTAATAATTCCATCACAATTTCAAGTATGAATCGTTAACTTCATTGAAAACTAACAAACTATAATCTCAGTAATTGGAGCAATTGCAATTTATCATAACATAGGAAAGAGTCAATATATAAGAGCTTTTCAGCAAGTCCACAAACTCAACTATCATATAGTCTTTCACAATTGCTGACACTCACGCAGTACTTATGGGTATGGAGTTTTAATCGGACACAGTGAAAGATAGGGGCTTATAGTTTTGCCTCTCAACGTTTTACCTCAAGGGTAATGTCAACAATAATAGTTCATGAAAACTCACATCCAATTGGCCATATATACCAGGATCTTTCCAACATAGTGTGCTTGTCAAAGGATAAAATGTAAAAAGGAAGGGTGAAGATCACCATGACTCTTATGCAAGGTAGGAGATGAAAGTAAAAGATAGGCCCTTCACAGAGGGAAGCAGAGATTGTCATGCGCTTTTATGGTTGGATGCACAAAATCTTAATGTGAAAGAACGTCACTTTATATTGCCACTTGTGATATGGACCTTTATTATGCAGTCTATTGCTTTTATTTCTTCCATATCACACGATCGTATAAAGCTTATTTTATCCCACACTAATAAGTCATACATATTTAGAGAGCAATTTTTATTGCTTGCACCGATGACAACTTACTTGGAGGATCTTACTCAATCCATAGGTAGGTATGGTGTGTTGGGGAACGTAGCAGAAATTCAAAATTTTCTACGCATCACCAAGATCAATCTATGGAGTAATCTAGCAACGAGGGGAAGGAGAGTGCATCTACATACCCTTGTAGATTGCTAAGCGGAAGCGTTCAAATGAACGGGGTTGATGGTGTCGTACTCGTCGTGATCCAAATCACCGATGATCCTAGTGCCGAACGGACGGCACCTCTGTGTTCAACACACGTACAGCCCGGTGACGTCTCCTACGCCTTGATCCAGCAAGGGGAGAAGGAGAGGTTGGGGCAGACTCCATCCAGCAGCAACAGGATGGCGTGGTGGTGGTGGAGGAGCGTGGTACTCCAGCAGGGCTTCGCCAAGCACCGCAAGAGACGAGGAGGGAGAGGGGTAGGGCTGCGCCAAGAAGGAGATGTTCTCGTGTTTCTGGCAGCCCAAAACCCCCACTATATATAGGGGAAAGGGAGGGGTTGTGCCCCCACCTAGGTTTCCACCCCTACGGGTGGCGTCCAGCCCTAGATCCCATCTAGGGGGCGGCCAAGGGGGGAGAGAGGGGGGGCGCACCACTAGGTGGGCCTTAGGCCCATCTGAGCCTAGGGTTTCCCCCTTTTCCCTTCTCTCTTCGCCTTGGGCCCTGGTGGGGGGGCGCACCAGCCCACCTGGGGCTGGTCCCCTCCCACACTTGGCCCATGCAGCCCTCCGGGGCTGGTGGCCCCACTTGGTGGACCACCGGGACCCTCCCGGTGGTCCCGGTACATTACCGAAAAAACCCGAAACTTTTCCGACGACCAAAACAGGACTTCTCATATATAAATCTTTACCTTCGGACCATTCCGGAACTCCTCGTGACGTTAGGGATCTCATCCGGGACTCCGAACAACATTCGGTAACCACGTATATCTATTCCCTATAACCCTAGCGTCATCGAACCTTAAGTGTGTAGACCCTATGGGTTCGGGAACAATGCAGACATGACCGAGACAACTCTCCGGTCAATAACCAACAGCGGGATCTGGATACCCATGTTGGCTTCCACATGTTCTACGATGATCTCATCGGATGAACCACGATGTCAAGGATTCAATCAATCCCGTATACAATCCCCTTTGTCTAGCGGTACGATACTTGCCCGAGATTCGATCGTCGGTATCCCGATACCTTGTTCAATCTCGTTACTGGCAAGTCTCTTTACTCGTTCCGTAACACATCATCCCGTGATCAACTCCTTGGTCACACTATGCACATTATGATGATGTCCTACCGAGTGGGCCCAGAGATACCTCTCCGTTACATGGAGTGACAAATCCCAGTCTCGATTCGTGCCAACCCAACAGACACTTTCGGAGATACCTTTAGTGTACCTTTTTAGCCACCTAGTTACATTGTGACGTTTGGCACACCCGAAGCACTCCTACGGTATCCGGGAGTTGCACAATCTCATGGTCTAAGGAAATGACACTTGACATTAGAAAAGCTTTAGCATACGAACTACACGATCTTTGTGCTAGGCTTAGGATTGGGTCTTGTCCATCACATCATTCTCCTAATGATGTGATCCCGTTATCAACGACATCCAATGTCCATGGTCAGGAAACCGTAACCATCTATTGATCAACGAGCTAGTCAACTAGAGGCTTACTAGGGACATGTTGTTGTCTATGTATCCACACATGTATCTGAGTTTCCTATCAATACAATTCTAGCATGGATAATAAACGATTATCATGAACAAGGAAATATAATAATAACCAATTTATTATTGCCTCTAGGGCATATTTCCAACAGTCTCCCACTTGCACTAGAGTCAATAATCTAGTTCACATCGCCATGTGATTAACACTCACAGGTCACATCGCCATGTGACCAACATCCAAGAGTCTACTAGACTCAATGATCTAGTTCACATCACTATGTGATAAACACTCAAAGAGTTCTGGGTTTGATCATGTTATGCTTGTGAGAGAGGTTGTAGTCAACGGGTCTTGCCATATTCAGATCCCTATGTATTTCGCAAAACTTTATATCGTAGATGCTGCTACCACGTTCCACTTGGAGCTATTCCAAATTGTTGCTCCATTATATGTATCCGGTATCTCTACTCAGAGCTATCCGGATAGGTGTTAAGCTTGCATCGACGTAACTCTTTACGTCGAACTCTTTATCACCTCCATAACCGAGAAACATTTCCTTATTCCTCTAAGGATAATTTTGACCGCTATCTGGTGATCTACTCCTAGATCACCTTTGTACCCTCTTGCCAGACATGTGGCAAGGCACACATCAGGTGTGGTACTCAGCATGGCATACCGTATAGAGCCTATGACAAGATCATAGGGGATGACCTTTGTCCTTCCTCTTTCTTCTGCCGTGGTCAATCTTTGAGTCTTACTCAACTTCACACCTTCCTTGACTGATCTATTTTGAACTCCTTCAAAAACATGTCAAGGTGTGCGTTCTTTGAAAGTATCATCAGGCGTCTTGATCTATCTCTATAGATCTTGATGCCCAATATGTAAGCAGCTTTATCCAGGTCTTCCTTTGAAAATCACTCTTCAAACAAACCGTTTATGCTTTCCAGAAATTCTACATTATTTCGGATCAACAATATGTCATCCACATATACTTATCAGAAATGTTGTAGTGCTCCCACTCACTTTCTTGTAAATACAAGTTTCTAACAAACATTGTATAAACCTAAAAGCTTTGATCACTCCATCAAAGCATATATTCCGACTCCGAGATGCTTGCTCTAGTCCATAGAAGGATTGCTGGAGCCAGCATACCTTTTAGCATCCTTAGGATCGTCAAAACCTTTTATTGTATCACATACAACTTTTCTTACGAAAACTGGTAAGAAAACTTGTTTTGACATCCATCTGTAAGATTTCATAATCAAAAAATACAGCTAATGCTAACATGATTCTGACGGACTTAAGCATCGCTATGGGTGAGAAATTCTCATCGTAGTCAACTCCTTGAACTTGTGAAAAGACTCTTTCCCACAAGTCGGGCTTCATAGACGGTAACATTACCGCCCACGTCTGTCTTCTTCTTAAAGATCCATTTATCTCAATGGCTTGCCGATCATCGGGCAAGTCCACCAAAGTCCATACATGGATCCTATCTCGGATTTCATGGCTTCTAACCATTTGTCGGAAGACGGGCCCACCATCGCTTCTCCATAGCTCGTAGGTTCATTGTTGTCTAAAAACATGATATCTAAGACAAGATTACCGTACCACTCAGGAGTAGTACATATCCTTGTCGACCTACGATGTTCGATAGCAACTTGATCTGAAGCTTCATGATCACTATCATTAACTTCCTATTCAACAGACGTAGGCGCCGCAGAAAACATCTTTCTGTGTTGCATCACTCTCTGGTTGAAGTAAAGGTTCGACAACCTCATCAAGTTCTATCTTCCTCCCACTCAATTCTTTCGAGAGAAACTCCTTCTCGAGAAAGGACCCGTTCTTAGTGACAAACAATTTGCCCTCGGATCTGAGATAGAAGGTATACCCAACTGTCACCTTTGGGTATCCTATGAAGATGTGTTTGTCCGCTTTGGGTTCGAGCTTCTCCGGCTAAAGCCTTAAGCATCGCAGCCCCAAACATTAAGAAACGACAACTTTGGTTTCTTGCCAAACCAATGTTCATACGACATCGTCTCAACGGACTTAGATGGTGTCCTATCTAAAGTGAATGCAGCTGTCTCTAACGCATAACCTCAAAATGAAAACGGTAGATTGGTAAGAGACATCATAGATCGCACCATATCTCATAAGGTTCGATTACGACGTCCGGACACACCATTACCTTGTGGTGTTCCAGGTGGCTTCAACTGTGAAACAATTCCACAATGTCTTAAGTGATTGCCAAACTCATAACTCAGAAAATCCCCTTTTGATCAGATCGTAGGAACATGATCTTCTTTGTTATGATGATTCTTAACTTCACTCTGAAATCGCTTGAACTTTTCAAACGTTTCAGACTTGTGCTTCATTAAGTAATATACCTATATCTACTCAAATCGTCAGTGAAGATGAGAAAATAGCGATATCCACTGCACGCTTCAATTCTCATTGGATCACACGCATCAGCATGCATGATCTCCAACAAGTCACTTGCCCGTTTCATTGTACCAGAAAACGGGGTCTTAGTCATCCTGCCCATGAGGCATGGCTCGCATGTGTCAAGCGATTCAAAATCAAGTGACTCCAAACATCCATCGACATGGAGTTTCTTCATGCATCTTACGCCAATATGACTTAAGCGGCAGTGCCACGAGAAAGTGGTACTATCATTATTAACTCTACATCTTTTGGCGTGAACATGTGTATTACCACGACCGAGATTCAATGAACCATTCACATAGGGTGCATGACCATGAAAGGTATCATTCATGTAAACAGAATAACCATTATTCTCTAACTTAAATGAATGACCGTATTGCAATGAACATGATCTAATCATATTCATGCTCAACGTAGACACCTGATAACATTTATCTAGGTTCAATACTAATCCCGAAGGCAGATGGAGCGTGCGATGGTGATCTCATCAACTTTGGAAATACTTCCAACACACATCGTCACCTCGCCCTTAGCCAGTCTCCGTTTAGTCCGTAGCTTTTGCTTCAAGTCACCAGTAATAGCAACTGAACCGGTATCCAATACCCAGGTGCTACCAGGAGTACTAGCGAGGTACACATTAATAACACGTATATACTTTGTTGAAGTTGCCAGCCTTCTTATCTACCATGCATTTGGGGTAATTCCGCTACCAGTGACCGTTCCCCTTACAATAGAAGCACTTAGTCTCGGGTTTGGGTTCAACCTTGGGTTCCTTCACTGGAGCGGCAACTGGTTTGCCATCCATGAAGTTTCCCTTCTAGCCCTTGCCCTTCTTGAAACCAGTGGTCTTATTAAACCATCAACACTTGATGCTCCTTCTTGATTTCTACCTTTTGCGGTCTTAAGCACCGCGAACAGCTCCGGGGTCAACTCCATCCCTTGCATGTCATAGTTCATCACGAAGATCTAGTAACTTAGTGATAGTGGCTAGAGAACTCTATCAATCACTATCTTATCTGGAAGTTTAACTCCCACTTGATTTAAGTGATTGTAGCACCCAGACATTCTGAGCACATGCTCACTAGCTGAGCTATTCTCCTCCATCTTGTTGGCAAAAGAACTTGTCAGAGGTCTCACACCTCTCAACACGGGCATGAGCCTGAAATCCCAATTTCAGCTCTTGGAACATTTCATATGTTCTGTGGCGTTCAAAACATCATTGGAATCCCGATTCTAAGCCGTAAAGTATGGTGCACTAAACTATCAAGTAGTCATCAGGATGTGTCTGTCAGGTGTTCACAACATCCACAGACGATGTTGTAGGGGTTTACACATCGAGCGGTGCATCAAAGACGTAAGCCTTCTGTGTAGCAGTGAGGACACTCCTCGGACTACGGACATAGTCCGCATCATTGCTTACAATATCTTTCAACTTGATCTTTCTCTAGGAACGTATTGAAACAGGGAGCGACAACGTGAGCTATTTATCTACAACATATTTGCAAAGACAATTTAGACTATGTTCATGATAATTGAGTTCATTTAATGAACTCCCACTCAGATAGACATCCCTCTAGTCATCTAAGTGAAACATGATCCGAGTCAACTAGGCTGTGTCCGATCATCACGTGAGACGGACTAGTCAACATCGGTGAACATCTTCATGTTGATCGTATCTTCTATACGACTCATGCTCGACCTTTCGGTCTTCCGTGTTCCGAGACCATGTCGGCTCGTCAAGTCAACCTAAGTGTTTTTGCTGTGTAAATCTGGCTTACACCCGTTGTATTCGAACGTTAGAATCTATCACACCCGATCATCACGTGGTGCTTCGAAACAACGAACCTTCGCAACGGTGCACAGTTAGGGGGAACACTTTTCTTGAAATTTTAGTGAGGGATCATCTTATTTAAGCTACCGTCGTTCTAAGCAAATAAGATGTAAAACATGATAAACATCACATGCAATCAAATAGTGACATGATATGGCCAATATCATTTTGCTCCTTTTGATCTCCATCTTCGGGGCTCCATGATCATCGTTGTCACCGGCATGACACCATGATCTCCATCATCATGATCTCCATCATCGTGTCTTCTTGAAGTTGTCTCGTCATCTATTACTTCTACTACTATGGCTAACGCTTTAGCAATAAAGTAAAGTAATTACATGACGTTTATGTTGACACGCAGGTCATAAATAAATAAAGACAACTCCTTATGGCTCCTGCCGGTTGTCATACTCATCGACATGCAAGTCGTGATTCCTATTACAAGAACATGATCAATCTCATACATCACATATATCATTCATCACATCCTTTTGGCCATATCACATCACAAGGCATATGCTGCAAAAACAAGTTAGACGTCCTCTAATTGTTGTTGCAAGTTTTTACGTGGCTGCTATAGGTTTCTAGCAAGAACGTTTCTTACCTACGCGAAAACCACAACGTGATATGCCAATTTCTATTTACCCTTCATAAGGACCCTTTTCATCGAATCCGATCCGACTAAAGTGGGAGAGACAGACACCCGCTAGCCACCTTATGCAACTAGTGCATGTCAGTCGGTGGAACCAGTCTCACGTAAGAGTACGTGTAAGGTCGGTCCGGGCCGCTTCATCCCACGATGCCGCCGAATCAAGATAAGACTAGTAACGGCAAGTAAATTGACAATATCGACGCCCACAACTGCTTTGTGTTCTACTCGTGCATAGAAACTACGCATAGACCTAGCTCATGATGCCACTGTTGGGGAACGTAGCAGAAATTCAAAATTTTCTACGCATCACCAAGATCAATCTATGGAGTAATCTAGCAACGAGGGGAAGGAGAGTGCATCTACATACCCTTGTAGATCGCTAAGCGGAAGCGTTCAAGTGAACGGGGTTGATGGAGTCGTACTCGTCGTGATCCAAATCACCGATGATCCTAGTGCCGAACGGACGGCACCTCCGTGTTCAACACACGTATAGCCCGGTGACGCCTCCTACGCCTTGATCCAGCAAGGGGAGAAGGAGAGGTTGGGGAAGACTCCATCCAGTAGCAGCACGACGGCGTGGTGGTGGTGGAGGAGCGTGGTACTCCAGCAGGGCTTCGCCAAGCACCGCAAGAGACGAGGAGGGAGAGGGGTAGGGCTGCGCCAAGAAGGAGATGTTCTCGTGTTTCTGGCAGCCCAAAACCCCCACTATATATAGGGGAAAGGGAGGGGCTGCGCCCCCACCTAGGTTTCCACCCCTAGGGGTGGCGGCCAGCCCTAGATCCCATCTAGGGGGCGGCCAAGGGGGGAGAGAGGGGGGGCGCACCACTAGGTGGGCCTTAGGCCCATCTGAGCCTAGGGTTTCCCCCTTTTCCCTTCTCTCTTCGCCTTGGGCCCTGGTGGGGGGGCGCACCAGCCCACCTGGGGCTGGTCCCCTCCCACACTTGGCCCATGCAGCCCTCCGGGGCTGGTGGCCCCACTTGGTGGACCACCGGGACCCTCCCGGTGGTCCCGGTACATTACCGATAAAACCCGAAACTTTTCCGGCGACCAAAACAGGACTTCCCATATATAAATCTTTACCTCCGGACCATTCCGGAACTCCTCGTGACGTCCGGGGTCTCATTCGGGACTCCAAACAACATTCCGTAACCACGTATATCTATTCCCTATAACCCTAGCGTCATCGAACCTTAAGTGTGTAGACCCTACGGGTTCGGGAACCATGCAGACATGACCGAGACAACTCTCCGGTCAATAACCAACAGCGGGATTGGATACCCATGTTGGCTCCCACATGTTCCACGATGATCTCATCGGATGAACCACGATGTCAAGGATTCAATCAATCCCGTATACAATTCCCTTTGTCTAGCGGTACGATACTTGCCTGAGATTCGATCGTCGGTATCCCGATACCCTGTTCAATCTCGTTACCAGCAAGTCTCTTTACTCGTTCCGTAACATATCATCCCATGATCAACTCCTTGGTCACATTGTGCACATTATGATGATGTCCTACTGAGTGGGCCCAGAGATACCTCTCCGTTACACGGAGTGACAAATCCCAGTCTCGATTCGTGCCAACCCAACAGACACTTTCGGAGATACCTGTAGTGTACCTTTATAGCCACCCAGTTACGTTGTGACGTTTGGCACACCCAAAGCACTCCTACGATATCCGGGAGTTGCACAATCTCATGGTCTAAGGAAATGACACTTCACATTAGAAAAGCTTTAGCATACGAACTACACGATCTTTGTGCTAGGCTTAGGATTGGGTCTTGTCCATCACATCATTCTCCTAATGATGTGATCCCGTTATCAACGACATACAATCTCCATGGTCAGGAAACCGTAACCATCTATTGATCAACGAGCTAGTCAACTAGAGGCTTACTAGGGACATGTTGTTGTCTATGTATCCACACATGTATCTAAGTTTCCTATCAATACAATTCTAGCATGGATAATAAACGATTATCATGAACAAGGAAATATAATAATAACCAATTTATCATTGCCTCTAGGGCATATTTCAAACATGGTGGACTCTCATGGCAAAACTGGATTAAGGGTATTTGGAAGCACAAGTAGTATCTCTACTTGGTGCGATGAATTTGGCTAGCATGAGGGGAAAGACAAGCTCAACAATGTGGGATGATCCATGACAATATAATTTATCTCAGATGTAAGAAAACATAACCCATTACGTTGTCTTCCTTGTCCAACGTAAACTCTTTAGCATGTCATATTTTAATGAGTGCTCACAATCATAAAAGATGTCCAAGATAGTATATTGATATGTGAAGACCTCTCTTTCTTTATTACTTCCTATTAATTGCAACGATGACCAAAACTATGTTTGTCAACTCTCAACAACTTTTATTCATCATACTTTTTCTATGTGAGCTCATTACTCTCCATAAGATCCATATGATCTCTTTGTTTCCTTTTTTGTTTATTTCTCTTTTCTTTTATTCACTTAGGATCATGGCCAAATAATCGAGCCCTTGACTCAACACTAATCTTTATTATATAGCTCACGGACTCGATTACATAGAAGGATCATAAAGCAAAACTCACAACTAGATCATACTAAAAACTTTATGCTACTAGATCAAGATATTATCAAAAGGATCAAACTAAGAAAACGGTAAAGATAAAAGTGATGGTGATACGATGCCGGGGCACTCCCCCAAGCTTGGCAGTTGCCAAGGGGAGTGCCCATACCAGATACTCAATTGTTCTTTGTTGGTGGAGAAGATGGTGGTGATGATGGGTAGTCGCACATTGAGCGTAGGAGGTCTTCCAACTTTCAGATAATGCCCTTGAGTGCGATGATATGCTCCTTCAACAAAATATTTTCATGTGTGAGATACTTGTTTTTTATAAGAGCTAGCTCAATCATCTTGAAAGCTTCGATCTCAGTTGGGGTAAGAAGATTGTGATCAAGTTGAAGGATGTCTTCTGTTGCCAGAACTTGGTCCTCCGTGGCCTTCTTGATCCCTTCATCCTTGTTGATCTCCGTGGGTTCTTCTCTCTTCAGCTCTATCTTCATTAGCCAAGCGTCGTTGCCCTCATTGTTGGAGGAGGAGGGAGACGACATGATGCTTAGCTTTGACAACCCTGGCAGAAAACAGCTCGAAACAAGAACAAGAGATTTTTGCGTGATACGGGAGTCAAAACCCCCGGGAGATTATATAATGAATTTTTACCGACCAAAATACGTAATGTGCAAGAAACGAAGTCCAGAGAGTGCACGAGGTGCCCACGAGGTAGGGGGGCGCGCCCTCCACCATCGTGGAGCCCTCGTTTCCTTCCCGGACTGCTTCTTATTTTTCTATTTTTCTAAATATTCCAAAACGGAGAAATATTGCCTTAAAAACTGTTTTGGAGTCGGTTTACTTACCGTACCACATACTATTCCTTTTCGGAGTCTGAAACATTCCGGAAAGTGTCCCTTATGTATTCCTCCGGGGTTACGGTTTCAATAACATTGGTTACAACATTTATGGGATTACGTGAGATATAATATTTTATTCTTTGACCGCTCACCACCTTCGGATTTGTGCCTTCGAAGTTGTTGATTTTTATGGCACCAGAACGATAAACCTCCTCGATAACGTAAGGACCTTCCCATTTAGAGAGAAGTTTTCCTGCAAAAAATCTTAAACGGGAATTGTATAGCAATACATAATCACCTATATCAAACTCACGCTTTTGTATCCTTTTATCATGCCATCTTTTAACTTTTTCTTTAAACAACTTGGCATTTTCGTAGGCTTGGGTTATCTATTCATCGAGTGAGCTAATATCAAATAACCTCTTCTCACCGGCAAGTTTAAAGTCATAATTGAGCTCTTTAATAGCCCAATATGCCTTGTGTTCTAGTTCGAGAGGTAAGTCACATGCTTTTCCATAAACCATTTTATACGGAGACATGCCCATAGGATTTTTATATGCAGTTCTATAGGCCCATAATGCATCATCAAGTTTCTTGGGCCAATTCTTTCTAGACCTATTGACAGTCTTTTGCAAAATTAATTTGAGCTCTTTATTACTCAATTCTACTTGACCACTAGACTGAGGGTGATAAGGGGATGCAATTCTATGATTAACATCATACTTAGCAAGCATTTTACGGAAAGCACCATGAATAAAATGTGAACCACCATCAGTCATTAAATATCTAGGGACTCCAAATCTTGGAAAAATAACTTCTTTAAGCATTTTAATAGAAGTGTTATGATCAACACTACTAGTTGGAATAGGTTCTACCCACTTAGTAACGTAATCAACATCAACTAAAATATGTGTATAACCATTAGAGGCAGGAAAAGGTCCCATATAGTCAAAGCCCCAAACATCAAATGGTTCAATAACGAGTGAATAGTTCATAGGCATTTCTTGACGTCTACTAATATTACCAATTCTTTGACATTCATCACAAGATAAGACAAACTTACGGGCATCTTTGAAGAGAGTAGGCCAATAAAACCCAGATTGCAATACCTTATGTGCAGTTCTATCTCCAGCATGGTGTCCTCCATAAGCTTCGGAGTGACACTTGCGTAGGATTTGTTCCTGTTCATGCTCAGGTACACAACGTCTAATAACACCATCTACTCCTTCTTTATAAAGATGTGGGTCATCCCAAAAATAATGCCACAAATCATAGAAGAACTTTTTCTTTTGCTGGTATGTGAAACTAGATGGTATGAATTTGGCAACAATATAATTAGCATAATCAGCATACCATGGAGCAGTATGAGAAGCATTTATGACATTTAATTACTCATCAGGAAAGCTATCATAAATAGGTAGTGGGTCATCAAGCACATTTTCTAACCTAGACAAGTTGTCTGCAATGGGGTTCTCAGCTCCCTTTCTATCAACAATATGTAAGTCAAATTCTTGTAGCAAGAGAACCCATCTAATAAGTCTAGGTTTAGCATCTTTCTTTTCCATAAGATATTTAATAGCAGCATGATCAGTGTGAATAGTTACTTTAGAATCAACAATATAAGGTCTGAACTTATCACAAGCAAATACAACTACGAAGAATTCTTTTTCAGTAGTAGCATAATTTCTTTGAGCATTGTCTAGGGTTTTACTAGCATATTGAATAACGTTTAATTTCTTATCAACTCTTTGCCCTAGAACAGCACCTACAACATAATCACTAGCATCACACATAATTTCAAAGGGTAAATTCCAATCAGGTGGCTGAACAATAGGTGCAGAGATCAATGCTTTCTTAAGTATTTCAAATGCTTCTACACAATCATCATCAAAGACAAATGGTATATCTTTTTGTAATAAATTAGTCAGAGGCCGAGAATTTTTGAGAAGTCCTTAATGAACCTCCTATAAAATCCGGCGTGACCAAGGAAACTTCTTATACCTTTGATGTCCTTGGGGCATGGCATCTTTTCAATAGCATCAACCTTGGCTTTATCAACTTCAATACCTCTTTCAGAAACTTTATGCCCCAAGACAATACCTTCATTAACCATAAAGTGGCACTTTTCCCAATTCAAGACAAGATTAGTTTCTTCACATCTCTGCAAAACTCGATCAAGGTTGCTCAAGCAATCATCAAAAGAAGATCCATAGACGGAGAAATCGTCCATGAAAACCTCACAAATCTTTTCACAAAAGTCAGAGAATATAGCCATCATGCATCTTTGAAAGGTAGCAGGTGCATTACATAAACCAAAAGGCATACGTCTATAAGCAAAAGTACCAAAAGGGCAAGTAAAAGTAGTCTTTGATTGATCCTTAGCTGAGACAGGTATTTGAGAGAAACCAGAATAACCATCTAGAAAGCAAAAATGTGTATGTTTGGATAATCTTTCTAGCATTTGATCGATAAAAGGTAAGGGGTAATGATCCTTTTTAGTGGCCTTATTTAATTTGCGGAAATCAATTACCATCCTATAACCTGTAATAATTCTTTGAGGAATCAATTCATCTTTATCATTAGGAACGACAGTAATACCTCCCTTTTTAGGGACACAATGGACAGGACTTACCCACTGACTATCAGCAAGGGCATATATTATACCTGCCTCAAGGAGCTTTAGTATTTCCTTTCGCACCACTTCTTTCATTTTAGGATTCAGCCGTCATTGATGATCACGAACTGGTTTAGCATCTTCTTCCAAATTTATTTTATGTTGACATAGAGTGGGACTAATGCCCTTAAGATCATCAAGAGTATACCCAATAGTAGCACGGTGCTTCTTCAGAGTTTTCAATAATCTCTCTTCCTCATGCTCTGAAAAGGTTAGCACTAATAATAACAGGATATATCTTTTTCTCACAAGATAAGCATATTTAAGAGTATCAGGCAACGGTTTAAGCTCAAACACAGGATCACCCTTGGGTGGAGGAGGATCCCCTAGGATTTCAACAGGAAAATTGTGTTTCAGAATAGGTTCCTGTTTAAAGAATACTTCATCTATTTCCCTTCTTTCATTCATAAACATATCATTTTCATGGTCTAGCAAATATTGTTCTAAAGGATCACTAGGAGGTACGGCAATAGAAGTAAGACCAATAATTTCATCCTTACTAGGTAATTCTTCTTCACGGTGTTGTCTACTAAATTTAGAGAAATTAAATTCATGAGACATATCATCTAAACCGATAGTAACAACATCCTTTTTGCAATCTATCTTAGCATTAACAATGTTTAAGAAGGGTCTACCAAATATAATGTGACAAAAGCTATCTTGTGGGGAACCAAGAACAAGAAAATCAGTAGGATATTTAGTTTTCCCACACAAGACTTCAACATCTCTAACAATTCCCATTGGTGAAATAGTATCTCTATTGGCAAGTTTAATTGTGACATCAATATCTTCTATCTCAGCAGGTGCAATATCATGCATAATTTCTTTGTATAAGTCGTAAGGTATTGCACTATCACTAGCACGCATATCACATAAGCCATGATAACAATGATCTCCTATTTTAACAGAAATAACAGGCATGCCTACCACAGGTCTGTTTTTATCTTTAGCACAAGGTTTAGCAATTCTAGCAGTCTCATCAAGGAAATGAATAACATGCCCATCAATATTATCAGACAAGAGATCTTTAACAATAGCAATATCAGGTTCAACTTTAATTTTCTCAGAAGGTGTATAAGTTTTAATATAGCTTTTACGAACCACAGTTGAAGCTTTAGCATGATCCTTTATCCTAACAGGGAAATGTGGTTTCTCAACATAAGAAGTAGGAACAATAGGATCATTATAAGTGAGAGTCTTTTCTTCAACTTTAATAGGTGCAGCTACTTTTACTTCTATGGAAGGATGATATTTAAACCACTTCTCCTTGGGGAGATCAACATAAGTAGCAAAAGATTCACAGAAAGAAGCTACTATCTCAGAGTCAAGTCCATATTTAGTGCTAAATTTACGGAAAACATTGGTATCCATAAAAGATTTAACATAATCAAACTTAGGTGTCATACCTGACTCCTTACCTTCATCGAGGTCCCAATCTTCAGAGTTGCATTTAATTCTTTCCAATAAATCCCATTTGAATTCAATAGTCTTCGTCATAAAAGAGCCAGCACAAGAAGTATCGAGCATGGCGCGATTGTTATCATAAAGCCGAGCATATAAATTTTGAATAATCATCTCTCTTGAGAGCTCATGATTGGGGCATGAATATAACATTGATTTAAGCCTCCCCCAAGCTTGAGTGATGCTTTCTCCTCCGCGAGGCCAAAAATTATATATATAATTGCGATCACGATGAACAAGATGCATAGGATAAAACTTCTGATGAAATTCCAATTTCAGTCGTTTGTAGTTCCATGACCCCGTGTCATCACATAGCCTATACCATGTCAATGCATCTTCCTTCAAAGATAAAGGGAAGACCTTCTTCTTAAGGGCATCTCCAGCCGTTTGCCCCCCAGGAGGCACCTTTTTTCGCCTCCTGGGGGGCTGCCGGCGAGAACTTAGGCCTTGGGGGCCAAACCACTTCCACTCGTTGCCTCCCCACGAGCAGCGTTGGACTCCCACAATTGGAGCGTCATTTCGTCGAGCACCTTGACCGCGGCGGCGTCGACGACCTCCAGCCAGCGAAGGAGCGCGAGCGTCGACGGAGGCCTGGCGGAAGACCACACGGACATGAGCACGAGCAGCGCTGGGCTCCCACGGAGGCAGCAGCATTTCATCGAGCATCTTGACCGCGGCCGCGCCTGCTGCTCGCCGCCTCAACGCGCCCCGTCAGCGGGCTACACGGGGACGGGGCGGGCGCCCAGGACGCGGTGGCCGGCGGGCGTAGTAGACGCGTCCCGCCCGCGCCGCGCTGTCCAGGCCACAGCTGCGCCCTACCTCATCATGGCGTCCTCCACTGTCTCCTGCTCCTTCCCGACGACGGCGTCGCCGAGGCACCGCGCGAGGACGACGGTGTGAGCAACAAGGAGGAGGAGGAGGTTGCTGGTCGCTTGCCTTGTAGACGGGGCCGAAGCCGCCGTGGCCGAGCAGGTTGCCGTCGGAGAAGCCGGCGATGGCGGCCTCCAGCACCGGCAGATTGCTGAAGAGCGTCCACTGGTCGTCCTCCTCCTTGTTGCTCTCCCGACGACGAGGGCAAGGACGATCGAGCCCACAGCCGCGCCCATCCGCCCAGGCAGCGCCGCGCCCGCCCGCCCGCCCACACGCCATGGCCACACGCAGCGAGCTCCGACCCGGCCACGCCACAGCCACACGCCGGCAGACGAGCTGCCACGGCTCCGGCATGCCACGGGGGCGGAGTCGGGCGCCCGTCCATGCCGCGGCGCCATGCAGTCCAAGCAAAGCCTTCCACCTGAAGAAAGCAACACAGCCGCGAGAGCGCAAGCCAGAGCACAGCGGGGGAGGCGACCTGGCGGAGGGGGCAAGCGTGAGCCAGAGCAAGGCGGGGGAGGCGACCTGGCGAAGCAGAGGAGGGCGTGAGCCGGTGGGGGAGGCTGCAGGGGCGGAGGCGAGCGCGCGGGCGGAGCAGGCGGGGCGGCGAGCTCGGCGGGGTGGGATGGAAAAGGCGGGGCTGGGCGAGGGAAAGATTCCCACATGCACGGGTGGGCCTAGCAGGAAAAAGAGGAGAGAGAGTGAGGAGAGAGGCCGACATGTGGGGGTTTTGCATGCAAAAAGGAGCGCCGGCGCCCCCAAGTGCCTCCCGGCTTTTTGGGTTTGGATCGGGACCGCCGGACGTAACTTCGGCCAAATCCGGCGCTATTTGAGCTCTTGGGTTCCCGGATGGGAGAACAATTAAGCGTCGGCATCCAAAAAGTGCTCGTGGGGGGCATCCTGGGGGGCCGGCTGGAGATGCCCTAACAACATCTCTGGGTACACATGCAAGCTTAAATAATCCACAAACTTCATCCACATATATTAGGTGCTCATCAGGATGCGTTGTTCCGTCTCGTGCAAAAGGATTAGCTAGCAGTTTTTCTATCATACACAAAGGAATTTCAAAGCAGACATTTTCATTTTCAGTAGGTTGAGGAGCAACTCTTTGCTCTACTGGTCGGGGTGAAGATACCCCAAACAAGCCCCTCAGAGGATTACTTTCCATAGTAACAAGTGACAGTAAATTTCAGCACACTATATAAATTTTCCTTACCAAATCCCACCTACCAAAGGCGCTTCACTCCCCGGCAACGGCGCCAGAAAAGAGTCTTGATGACCCACAAGTATAGGGGATATATCGTAGTCCTTTCGATAAGTAAGAGTGTCGAACCCAACGAGGAACAGAAGGAAATGATAAGCGGTTTCCAGCAAGGTATTCTCTGCAAGTACTGAAATAAGTGGTAACAGATAGTTTTGTGATAGGATAATTTGTAACGAGCATCAAGTAACAAAAGTAAATAAAGTGCAACAAGGTGGCCCAATCCTTTTTGTAGCAAAGGACAAGCCTGGACAAACTCTTATATAGAGAAAAGCGCTCCTGATGACACATGGGAATATCGTCAAGCTTGTTTTCATCACGTTCATATGATTCGCGTTCGGTACTTTGATAATTTGGTATGTGGGTGAACCGGTGCTTGGGTGCTGTCCTTACTTGGACAAGCATCCCACTTATGATTAACCTCTATTGCAAGCATCCGCAACTACAACAAAAGTATTAAGGTAAACCTAATCATAGCATGAAACATATGGATCCAAATCAGCCCCTTACGAAGCAACGCATAAACTAGGGTTTAAGCTTCTGTCACTCTAGCAACCCATCATCTACTTATTACTTCCCAATGCCTTCCTCTAGGCCCAAATAATGGTGAAGTGTTATGTAGTCGACGTTCACATAACACCACTAGAGGAGAGACAACATACATCTCATCAAAATATCGGACAAATACCAAATTCACATGACTACTAATAGCAAGACTTCTCCCATGTCCTCAGGAACAAACGTAATTACTCACAAAGCATATTCATGTTCATAATCAGAGGGGTATTAATATGCATATAGGATCTGAACATATGATCTTCCACCAAATAAACCAACTAGCATCAACTACAAGGAGTAATTAACACTACTAGCAACCTACTAGTACCAATCCCAGACTTGGAGACAAGAATTGGATACAAGAGATGAACTAGGGTTTTGAGAGGAGATGGTGCTGATGAACATGTTGATGGAGATTTCCCTCTCCCGATGAGAGGAGTGTTGGTATGACGATGGCGATGATTTCCCACTCCCGGAGGGAAGTTTCCCCGGCAAAACAGCTCCGCCAGAGCCCTAGATTGGTTCTGCCAAGGTTCCGCCTCGTGGCGGCGGAGTTTCGTCCGAGGAGATGGCTTATTATTTTCTTCTCATCGAAAGACTCCATATAGCAGAAGATGGCCATCGGAGGGCCACCATCGGTGGCTATGGGCTGCCCTAGGTCGACCTAATCGCAATTAGGGCCTCGAGGTTCGCAACCCTGTAACAAGAAGAATGAACGGAGAAAAGGTGGTAGATAGGTTTTGCAATTGTGTGTTGTTCAATCAGTCTTCACCCTTAGGTATATAAGACGCAGCTAGACTTCATGTGCAAGGAAAATGTTTGGATTCACGTCAAAAACCCTAGTTTGAGTCCAATTTGGATGGTTTGGTCCGAATTTTCTAAAATTGTTCGGTTCAAAACTGGCTGCACCTTGCAAGTCATTCTTAGGCAGTAAACGACCTCGTATGGAGACATGCCCAAAAGCAATTTTGACTGTTTCAACGAGACGAATAATTGTCATGTTGAACGTTTTTCAATCCGAGGCCATCTTCACAGCCAAATCACTACCGCAAAATAGTTAATAACTCATGCTACCCATTAGACATAGTCATATGAGTGTGACCTTGTGTTTTCATTTTTAGTTTCATGAAAATTTCAGCACCAACCAAAATCACCGAATTTCAGTGATTTCCGTTGGCATTTCGGCTAAAGGGCTGAAATATCCACTTGAATTCAACTAAATATTTTGAATTTTCAAAAAATATTTGAATTCCTGTGTATTACTAAAATTGCTGAAATATTTTGGCGGAAAGATAAATATTTTAGTGTCTACTAACATTACTGAAATTCAGTGAATTTCATCAAAATCTCACTGAAAGTGAAAACCACTTGGACGTCATTTTTTACTCATAGTAGGGTCGCACTGTGCAGGCTCTGAATTTTGCATACGACTTCGTATTAAGATGATTTTTATATCAAAATCGACCATTTCAACGAGACGAAAACAACCCATGTAGATGATTTTCTCATATGAGGCCGTTTTGGAGGCGTAATAGGCCGAATGGTACTCTGAATACAAAATCTTAGTATTTCGAGTATAACTTCGGCCCTCGAGATGAGTTCAGATGACAATGACCCAAACTTTAAATATGTTCATGTTGCCAATATGAAACTTCATGTAGAGCGCCTCTTCATTTGATGCCATCTTAATAATCTTTTCTTTGGTGCCAAATCTGATGTCAACAGGTAGATGAGCTGAGCGTGGTGATAACCTTCAGACCCGCCACTAAAGGAGGCAGAGACGCTCCACAGGATGTAACCAGATCCGCCGTCCACTCGCCGCCCGCCTCCCATCAAAGCCGGATCCGAGAGACCAACCTCACCTGTTTCCTGCCGACATTCATCCAGCCCGACTGGTGCAACTCTACCACACTCCGCAACCCAAATCCCTCCGTCAATTGGTGCCCACGGCCGAGACAAGCACACTACACAGGTCCCCCGTGGCCAGATCCAAGTGGAACTCCGACAGGGGCAGGTCAAAGGCGCCAGATCTAATGGCCATCGGCACCACCGTGAAGGCGCTGGACAGGGTTGAGCTTCAGGTGTAAATTGGAGTCAAAATATGAGAAGGGTTGGCTTGATTGCCTAGATGAGGATGGAAGGTTTTTTTCCTCTCTCTCCTTTATTTTGCACTGATCTGAATAGTGCAAATTATATTTCAGTTTGAGATCTGGAAATTACTTCTTGATTGCAACTTGTGGCCTAATTAGTGTTATCCTCACATAATTATCTCTTTGTTGCATTTTTGTGGTTACCTAGCACCAGTGCTTCGTAGAAGAAATAAATTTAATAATGGATACTCCTATATTTTACTTATTGCTTTCCACCTATATTACTCCCTCTGTTTAAGACCTTGAAGACATTTCAGACAATGTGCAAAACAATCTATATTGAGTTGTTTGAAAGGACTTACAAAAGTGAACGGAGGGAGTAGCATATTTCATTTCACTACAATCTCCTCTAACCTGTAAGCAGGCTGAACAGCCATGCCTTTCCTTGCTAATTTAAGTAATTGACAACAAAGTATAGAATCAAAAAAACTATAATGACCCTTGTTGTTAAGCTAAAGATTATAAACCGTTGGACATTTATCAGCTTGACATCCCGAATACGTTGGCACGATGCACATGAGCAGAGTTTAAGGTCCTGACTATCGAAAGTTCAGATTATATATTATTGCCAAGGAGCTCCAAAAGTACCATATGGTAGCAATCAAAGATTGTTCTTCCACATAACATCCATTAAATCTACTAGCAGCTAAAACCAAAAGCGCCATTCAGTTCCATGTAGCATTTGATAAAGTTCCAGTCACTAATAACGGACGATGGGCAAACCGCGGGACGACTCAGCAGAAGAACATGGACGATGCCACATTGGGATGCAGAAAAGGCAGCTCCGGCACCGGCGCAGCCTCAGCTTGGGATGACGTCTCCGACATGCCGTCATCGAGCTTGGTGAACTTGGCCACATGCGCCGCGGCAAGGTGTGCATAGTAGATGGGAGCAACTGAGAGAGAGAGCGAAAATCAGATGATCAGCCATGAGTAAATTGCAGAAAACCACCACAATTGGGAACCCTAATTCACAAAACCAGCATCTTTCGTTTTTTTTTCAAAAACCCACCGCCGTTGTACTGACAGTTTTCAGAAACGCTAATCGCTCAATTAAAACTGTTTAAGTGAAAATCTGACCAGTGGGTCCTGATGACATGTCCACGTGACGGAGGATAGACGGCACAACTGGTCAACCCCGTCCCCGTCGCCAGCCAGGCTGCCGGCCGACGAGCCTCCCAGCACCGCTAGCTCCTGCGCCACGCAGCAGCACGCTCGGCCGCTTGCCATGTCCTCCGGCCACAAGCTGAATATGGATGCAGGACATGCCCAAAAGCTCCTGTTCCTGTACGGGCCTCAGGCCGACGAAGCAGCCGTCGCCGGACTGCAGGAGGCCGCCGGGAGCAGACCACGACAGGGGTGAGACGAAGAGGTTCTCAGGGGAATAGAAGGAGCTCCTGGAGCCTGCGCATGCTACTGGAGTACAGGACTAGGCAGGGAAGCACGACCTACTTGAGTTCGTCGGCCATGGCGGTGGTCGTGCTCGGAGCTCTTGGGGGATGGCGCTACAGCGCGAAATAGAGCAGAGAAGATGGGGGGAAACTGAGATCAGCTCACTTCGATGCGGTGGGAGAGCTCAGTGGGTACTGGGAAGGCTTGGAGGCGGCGAATTGACGGCGAGGAGCGGCCGGTGCAAGCAGCGGAGAAAAGCTCGATTCGGTCGTCTCCGGGCGTCCCTGCTCGAATCCGTCGGCGAGGGATATCAGCACGAGGAGGCGGAGCTCATGGACATGGTCTGGCGGCGATTCGTTAGCGGTGGCTACGCGGTAGCAAGGCAGTGCTCTCCGGGGGCGTCCTACCGCACCATGCCGCTCGGCTCGGCCACGACTACCCACCTCGCCGGCTGTGGCAAGCCACCTCCAGCTCGTCCCCGCGCGCTTCCCCTCCTCCTCATGTATCCTGCTCCACGCTCCGCTCGCCGCCGGCTACGGACGGAGCCGCGCGCATGACCCGGCTGTGCCACGACCAGCCACCTTGCCGGCTACGGCCATGGCTGCGCCGCCACCTCGCGCCGTGTCCGACGCCATCAGTCGGCGAGGACTCCGCACCGATGCCAGCTTTGCCCGAACCCCTGGATGAGCAGCTCGAGCTCCGTGATGGAGACGACGACGGCGGCGCACGGGAGGTGTTTGTAAGAATGCTTGAAAAAAGAGGAAGGAGCAAGCACACTGATGGGTGGGTCCTACGTCTAACTTAACATGGAGCGAAACTTTCTAACGGCATGTAACGAGCACCGTCTTTACCCGGGCCACGTGGCACCTGTCATTGGGACCCACTAGTCAGATTTTCACTCAAACAACTCTAATTGCTTGTTCAGTGTTTTCTGAAAACTGTCAGCACAATGGTGGTGGTTTTTTGAAAAAAAAACGAAAGATGGTTGTTTTATGAATTAGGGTCCCCAATTGTGGTGGTTTTTTGCAATTTACTCGATCAGCCATGCATGCCGTTTTGACTGATAAGTTGTTGCGAGATCAATCAAGTAATGGCAAATCATGCTTACTTACCTACTGAGATGGCTGTGGTGCTCCTCTGATACCTGAAACGAGTACACAAGCATCAAAATGTCACAAAGAGTGCAACGATGATCATCGACCAGAGGCAAATTAAGGTAACAACTGAATCTTTTGTAACTGTTTCAGTGCACATACGTGTAGGACAGGGAGTGCACGAGCTCCTGCAGATCGTCAGTAGAGAAGCCTATCTCATCATGGAGCACATGGTAGTGTGTTGGCCTTGTAGTCCCCTGGAATTAACACACGAGCATAGAGGACTGACTTAATTAGATTCAAATAAGCATTTGCAAAGCAGTGAATTACAATCACAACTCACACAAGGTATAGAGAGAACATACGATAATGCCAGCATGAGCACACATGTAGAAATCATAGTTCCTGGGATGGCAGATTACTCCATCAACCACAGTACCTAAACAAGGGGAAAGTAGGACTATGATAAGAATGTATGTGTACAAAAAGCATAGAAATTGAGCTTGTTTGATCCATACAAAATTGCAAATAATAGTTCTCTGGTAGCTAGGTGTGTAGAGATTCTTATTAAGTGCTTTTGATTTCGTGTGAATGCGTATATACAAACGGAACAAGCTAGCAGTCCCGATGATTGCCGTCCTCCACTAAAATTGAAAGATTGAAAATTCAGAATTTTTTTTGAAAGAATGTAAAGGTACTTGGATAAAAGATATAGGTTACCAGGGGGAACATTATTCACTCCATTCCGCAAGAAAAATCTTGTGTGATGATTCTTCTGTGCAACTATCACTGTGAACTTGGGGAACCAGTTGCCACCAAAATGCTTGTCGCCAAAAAACTTGCATGCCTGTAGTATCAATTAGAATTACATCATTACATCAAGAACCGGCGCATGAGGAAGAATTAGATGTCATTTATGTTACCTCCATGATCTGGCCTAGCTCATCATTCAACACCTGATCGAACTGGCTCTCACTAACCCCATCCCTAATATCAAGACAACAAAACTCCTTAGCCAGCATCAGGGTGCCAAAGTAAACTTATTGAAGACGTCAAGTATTAGAGTCAGTTTGTACTCTTAGGACTATGAATAAAATGTGGGGAGTGTTCTGAGGGACAACACACAATTAATAAACCAATTTCTACACGACAGTTATGATTATTTTCAAAAAAGAAAAGTTATGATGCTGAAGTACAAAGTACACTATCAGTTAGCGTTTGCACACATTATCCCAGGAGGACAACTGACCTGAAAATGATAATTTGTTCCGGCTTCGGTTTATTGTTTTTTCCGAGGAAGGCAACTAGTGAATCCCTGAAATGTTATACCCCAGTGAGCAAAAAGAAGAAAAAGAAAAGCATACGGTTAGGAAGCACTGTTATTAACATTGTTTAAATTTCACTTATCTAAAACCTATGCAGCAGAGACTCACTTAATGAGGCCATGATCAGTATCTCCATCTTGCTTAAACAAGGTTTTGATCATTTCCTGCCTGGGTGGCAGAGTGCACACAGAAGCTCTGTATTTTGAGATGATTGGCCACTCCAATGAACTAACAACCTAGGTAAAAGCCAAAAATACCAGGGTGAGTCAGCAAATTATCGGTTGGAAAATCTCTCAAGGACTATCAGCTGACACCTAAGTTTCTTACTGCAGGAAACTGAAAACAGAAGCATGATATGTTACTTACTGCAGCAACCGATGGCACGTCACGTCCTGGTGAACCATGGGAAACATCCATACCAAAGATGATGGTTGGAATCCTCGACACGTGAGGAATAGCATGGGTTATTTCCTTTTTCAGCAATGAATTTAACCCGCCAAGCTGTTTGGCAGGACAAATTTAATAAAAGCAAAGCATTCAGTTTTCAGCTAACAAATCCAAAGTACATTGAAGATGGCAATGCAAATCACACTCCAAACCTTGGCATTTATCTTTAGCAGCACATTTGTGAGGTACTGATCTTTGACGTTGGGAGGAGGAACCAAGCATTGTGTAACAATGCCACGTTGTGCAAGGCATTCACGCTTCCATGGTCCTGATAAGAACAAGAAACGTTTGGATGGCAGGTAGAAGCATAATGAAGCTTACTTACAAGGCTGAGTTAGCAGAGCATACCATATATGTCAGAGTTCTTCTCAGGAAGAAAACACAGGAGAAACTCTGGATTATTTCCTCCGAATGCTATATTTACCTGCCGAAACATATCCTCCACCCTTTTTGCCGGAGATTGATGTTTCATTTTATGAATCTCCTGAATTACAGCGCTATATTTCTCCATACTCTGCAAATCAAACTGGCTAAGACATTTGAAAAGGCTCAATATCAGGTGAAGCAGTGAACTTACGATTCCCTTCTCGCTACCGGATTGGAGAGGGTGCTCGACAAGATGTTCAACATCACGTCGTGTAGAAAAATCAACAACTCCCCATGGCCAGGTCTTCTTAAAGTCAATCGGCCGAAAAAACCTCTGAAGAATTGAACCAGGAAAGTTACCGCATCGACGCGAAAACAAAGAGTTTACGGTGCACATGTGTGGAGTTTAATCAACAGAACAGGTATGCTCGATTGCTCACATTTTTATTGAAATTCCACCTCCCATTAGGTGTATATAGTTGTCTACCATCTGCAGCGCTTAACTGCACATTACGATATTTAATTAGATGCAAAGCAGAAAAGGGCATGCGCACAGTACGCATTCAAAAACAGCCAGTCAAAAGAACAGGTAGGGCTCTGCCAACCTGTGGTGCCTCAAGGACTCTACCCTGAACCTGGGTAAAGTCTGGAACTATTGATATGCCGCATTCCTTCATCATTGGCTCGGAATCATAATTATTGGCACGCAACTCCTATCATGATAGGTAAACAAAATTGAGAATTTATTTTTTGTCTTTTCGATGTTTTTAGGAGATGTTGTGAACGTATCTACCGCAGTTTAGCTGAATTCAGGGTATCAGTGTAACTTACACCATACAACTTCGACATCCTCTGATCCGGCCTCTGCCTGGATGCCTCCACCAGCTTTGACCTTTGCGACGTGGACAAAGACCTTTTATACCTTTGCAATGGCACTAGGCGGCAAACCTGTTGCAAACATGGAAATGAGCACACAAAAAAAGAAGACATATCTACCAAAAGACTGATTCAAAACAAGAATAGGAAGCGAGGGACGGACCTCCAGCGGGAGGTATGTTGGGCGGTTTGGCTTCCCCACATTTAGACATGGCATATGAGCAGACTTCTCCAGCTTCATCGACCAACGGTCCATGAAGTAATCATAGACAGTTACATCCACAGTACCGTTGCCATCTTTTTGCTTTAGTGGGAACCTAGATCAAGAATTTATATATGAATTATATTGAAATGAGAGCAGCTGAGGCATGTGCCCTGAGCTCGCATATCATGATTCAAATCAAGAGTAACATCTTACGTCTGGTTATAGCAACTGTTTTCGGACAATCCGACAATCCTAAATTCCGCCTTCGTGTGAGTGGTTTCAATCCTTAATTTATTCAGTGCCCGTTTAGCCTAAAATTATGTCATGGACGACCAAGATTAGAGCAGGGAAACATTGTAGTGTAGAAATGAACAATTTTTGATGGGCTAAGAATATATTAATAAGAAATCACTAAGTTTCAGCTTACTTTGCCCCAGTCAATGCTAGAAGTGTCCTTGACACCCTGGTTGGAGAGCAGAAATGCAATCACAGGCCCAGGTTCCACTACCATAGTGGTGGACAAATCTGCAAAAATTCAAAAATCCATATATCATGCACCATCAATGTTGTAAAAAAACATTTTACCACGAACCTAGTGCAAATTAGGCCTCTAGCTAGGCTATAAACATACCACAATTGAGTAAAAGCCCACTTTGAGTGGGTCGAATGCTAGAATGAAAACCCTGACAACCTAGAACACCGCCACCCAACTTGATGCAATCGGAATCTCTACGGAAAAAAGACTGTCGGACTAAGAGGCGATTCCTGCATGCAGCCAGCCAACAAGAAATCTGAGTATAATAAGAACCTAAGAACGAGTGACTAATCATAGAGTTTGCAACATTAGATAAAAGATAGACGAAGTTGTTCATAAATAAACACAACAACATACTGTCTTGCAGCGTGCTGCCTCAGAATGATGTCAAGAACCCGAAGAACCTCCTGCGAGTTCTCAGATTCCTGACCGCCACCAAGGACGAGGGCAATGGCACTGATCGGAACCTTTGCTGTGAAGGTGATATCCACCTTGAACCTTTTGCTCTGTCCTGCCTGTTTCATTCTTTTCTTGTCGCTTGGTCCTGGACTGCCATCTGCTCCCGGGCTCTGGCTCGTTGCAATCCTGCAGGTAAATGGCAAGACAATTCCCCCAACCAACAAGAGAATAAGAGATCGACGAGCTCAAGAACAGATAAGCTTTCCCTGGTGAGAAATGGGTGATGGATTGGAGCTGATGAATGCCTTACTTTCTGGACAAAGCATCGCCATCTATGACAACGTCAAAATCATTGGTGGCAAATGGGAGAGGCCCAGAGGTGAAGAGGCTTTTGTCGCCATCGTAGGCGAATTGCTTGCCATCAAGCAAAGAGGCATAGGTCTCGTGCAGCTGCTTCATCACCTTTCTGCATACTCCTTGCCCGATTACCGGATGATCGTCTTCATACTTGAGATCCACCTGCGGTCGATACGATCCAACAAAATTGAAAACCAACTGTCAGAATGTAGCCATGCATGGAAATTAATTTCAAGAACTGGAATGGTGATGGACTAGCTATGTAATGTAGGTAGGACGAGGCATGTTCTCCTACATTGTAGTGGTAAAAGAAGTCATGTGTTGGATTCCCAGAGACTTTGAAGTGGTTCGTGAGTAGCTGTATGGTCTGCCCTCTCTTGCCAGAGTATTTAACCAAAAACTACCATATTTCATGGAAACGTGTCCAGAAACTACCACTTTACGAATTTGTGCCGAAAACTACCACTTTTTTGTTAATCTATGACTAAAAACTACCATGTCGGGGAAGTGCCCGATTCGCCTCTTCTAAACGCCTTTCTGACAGGATGAGCCCACAAGTCGGGTTGACCGTTAACTTTGACCGTTATTACAAATAGGACCCACACGTTAACCCTCTTCTTCCTCCTCTCTCCCTCTCTTTGGCATTTCTACAAACACCTTGTGTGCACCTGCAGTTTGCCCGAGATCCTGACCGACGCGCCCTTCTCGAGCGAGCCGAGCGCGTGGCTCTGGATGCTGCTGCCGTCCCCGGCCTACTCCTCGAGCAGGTCTCCGACCAGGGCGCTGGCGGGGGAGGGCCAAGGTCGTCCTCGGCGTCGGCCCAGACGACGTCCTCGGCCTCGGTCGAAGCTAGCGTGCGCCATGGAGTTGCCGCTGAAAGCCGTCCAGTTCTGCCCGCCCTCCAGCATCACGTCCACCTCTGGCACTGAGTGCCCCGTCTGCGACGATAGCCGATAGCAGCTTCGTGGAGTCGTAGCAGAGATCGAACGGCGCCACCGCCGGCGTGACCCTCCTCGCGCTCCTGCCCATGGCGCGGTCGAAGGCCGCGATCAAGGGGCGGTACACGTCGTGGCGAAGCTCCGTGTAGTGGACCGTGGAGAAGCCGACGATGGGCGCACCGGCGCTCGCGAATGCCACACGCGCTCCGTCCATGGCGATGCCATTGCTGGCCGAGACGTAGTAGCCGGGGTCTTCGGCGAACGGGCGGCGCAGCGGGACCCCCTCGGACAGGAGCATCGTGACTGCCGGCCAGTCAGCCCGGGGAGCGAGGAAGAAAGGGCCGCCGCTGAAGATTGCCGCGCCCGCGCGGTCGCCATCGCCTGGGAGGCACAACGCGAACGAGCTGGCGACCCTCTGCGCGCTCGCGACCTGCGCCAGGAACGAGCGGGCGGAGCGTGCGAGCCCTGCGACGCCGACAGCGCCGCAGGAGGCAGCGACAGAGAAGAAGACCGGGAACAGCGGGCAGACAGCGTCACGCGCGTGGTCTGGCCGTGGTCGGCGCTGCACGGCGACGTGACGACCGGGGCTGAGAGGTCGAGGACGACCGCGGCCGGCGTTGAGGGCCGCCACACACACGGGGTGTTTGTGGAAATGCCAAAGAAAAGGAGAGAGGAGGAAGAAGAGGGTTAACGTGTGGGTCTCATTTGTAATAACGGTCAAAGTTAACAGTCAACCTGACTTGTGGGCCCATCTTGTTAGAAAGGCGTTTAGAAGAGGCGAATCGGGCACTTTCCCGACATGGTAGTTTTTAGTCACAGATTAGCAAAAAAGTGGTAGTTTTCGGCACAAATTCGTAAAGTGATAGTTTTTGGACACGTTTTCATGAAATGTGGTAGTTTTTAGTTAAATACTCCTCTTGCCAAGCTCACGTGGCCTCGTGATAGGAAGCCTCCGAGGCGTGGCCGTCTTATCGCCCTTTTCAGTGTGGGACATTGGTGACTTGCTGGGTCCGCCATGGGACTTGCTTGGATTTGGATCACCCTTGCTACTCATCTACAAAGAAAAACACAGCAAGGAAATCTGACCAAACAAGGCTATATATATTAAGTTGGGCAGGGAATTAACCAGGCATTAATTGTTCCATTCTTTTTTCAAGCACAAGCACTACCTGTGTGCAGCGCTCCACGATTAATTAGTTCCATATGTGTTTTTCATATATTTTTTCCATGAATTCAATTAATTATATGAAGCACACTGATAATGGGAACAATCCAACTTGTGTGGCATGAAAATGATTTTTGCTATGATGCATGCATGGTATGCTTCCCACAAAGAAATTAAGGAGAAATTAAGTTAGGGGCACTGCTTGTATCTTAACTCCGATCCAGGTGAGATCTAGATCGAGCATAGAAAAAGTATGGACACAATAATACTAATAATCAGGAATCTGGAAATTATTACGAAACAAGGAAACGATTGATTAGTACAACATCACCATACTTTGCACTGAGAAGAAAAGAAAAGAAAAGAAGAAAAAACGCATCACCAAACCAGCCTAAAAACCCTCGTGCACAAAAGAAACCGGCAAGCAAGCACTAGCGAATAAACTGTTTCATCATCACTCAGAAAATTAAAGCCCGAGCCCTAACTTTGTATGACGGGCGAACCATGAAGAAGATGAACTAATGCAGCGGCAGAAACCACACGATCGGTCGATTCCGCTGTGGGGAGAAACCTCGAGAACCGCCGATCGATCTAGCGAATGTCTTATCCCTACCAGCGGTGACTAGGATGGATCTACGAGCCGTCGATCGGCTGGCAAGGAAACAGAGAGAAATGAAACAAACTATACGAAGCAAACTAATAATAATGGGAATAACACAATTTGTGTCGCATGCATGAAGATGATTTATGATGCATGCATCATCGTATGTTTCCCGGAAAGAAAAGAGAAATCAGGCTAGGGGTTCTGCTTGTAACTCCGATCCAGGTGAGATTTGGAGCAAGCAAAGAAAAAGTTTGGGCATAATAATAATAATAATAATAATAATAATAATAATAATAATAATAATAATAATAATAATAATAATAATAATAATAATAATAATAATAATAATAATAATAATAATCAGGAATCTGGAAACTAAGGAACAAGGAAATGACTGATTAGTACTACAACATCACCATGCACTTTGCAGTTTGCACTTTGCACTAATAAGAAGAAAAGAAAAGGAGAACCCTAAAAAAAGGTATCACCAAACCAGCCTGAAAACCCTCGTGCGCAAAAAGAAACCGGCAAGCAAAGAGCAGCAGCGACTGTTTCATGATTCATCATCACCCACAAAGCTGCAAGCCCATGAAGAAGGTGAACTAATGGAGCGGCAGAGACCACGCGATCGATGGATCGGTCGGTCGATTCCGCCGCAGGGAAAGCCACCCATCGATCTACCTACCGGCGGCTTGGTTGGACGGATCTACGTACGATACGAACCCTCGATCGGCCGGCCGGCGAGGAAACAGAGAGGAATGGAACAACACAGCGCAGCAACCCGGAGGCTCGGGAAGATGGGTTAGGGAGGAATCCAGGAGTGAACGCGGAGGGAGGGTCCGTAGATAGGTATGCTCACCTTGGCCGGCCGGCCGAAATCATTTTTGGGCTTGCTGGCTGGCTTCTCTTCTCTTCTCTTCTCTTCTCTTTGGCTTGCTGGCTGGCTGGCTTCTCACAGTCACTTTTCTCTCCCTCGTATTTATGGGCGGCAGCTTACGTCCAATCCAATTCCAATCCGAGCAGAAAAAGAACGGAAAACCAGCCCCCTTCCTTGGCCCTCCTCACCGTGGACCGACCGACTGACTGTGACCAAGCGGGCGAGCGACCTCATTTCGTCTCGCTGCGATGTGGGCCTCAGCGTAACGGGGCCCATGTGTCGGCCCCAGTACATGTATGCACGCATCTGGACGGTTCTCTCTCTGATATAGTGCTCTCTCCACTTGTTACATCTGCTTCCTCTAACTCGGGCCTCTTTTGATTCATAGGATAGGATTATCATAGAAACTAGCGGTGTGTCCCGCGCATTAGCGCGGCTAGTATTCCATAAGGTTTCTTTAGTCATTTAGTTCTACTCTTGCTTCTAGCATTTACTATATTTTATTCCTCCCTACTTCATCCGAGAAAGTGGCTCCTTATAAATGTTTTAAAATTACTTCTCTAAATTGATCTTATTATGGTATATCATTGGCAATGGCAAGGCATACATCCCGAATTCAAGGTCATTCTTAAGCATGTTATTGACCCAAGTGAGGATCCATTCATTAACTGCCTTTGTGGTATAAATCTAACTGGCTATTTTGCCAAGAAACAATGGGATTACACCAACTACGTGTATGTATATTGATTTTTTTGTGAAAGAAAGTAGTACAGACGAAGAGGAAATAACTAAGAAGCCCCCTAAGAATGATCTATATGAACCTCTCTGATCATTGCCTCTAGACATGTACCTGGCCTAACCCTTCCTTGCTAAATTACTTGCAAAATGACTAAAGAAACCTTATATTGACTCTAGACATCATATATTGACTCGCTTTATGACATCAACAGTTCCATGATCATCATTCTAAGTGTATTCAACGAATTTATCGAATATAGCCAAGTTTTATAAACAAAATGAAAATAAAAAAATGCACAATCTCAATGTAAGATCCTAGGAATATAGGATCAACTGAGACATAAGCAAGTCTCAATCGACTGAGATCTAGCAAGACTGGTCTCTTTTCCTTCACCAAAAAATCCATTCCATAAGAATCTCAACATGAACGAAAATGCCATTTTTTTTCTTTTAGATATGCAATGCACTCACGCACGCTCTATTTTTACTCTCTGTACCAACCCTCTAAAATTCACGTGTTTATTTCATGTGCACTATCCAAAGTTATCTTTTATGAAACTTATGCATTATATCCTAATTCTAGGCGCGTGGGTGGCATTAAATTTCTGGCGTTACATATTTGTAAATTTTGTAATTCTTTATATTTCAAAGAGGGTCATATTTTTCTAACAGTGACATGCAATTTTTTATTCGATCTTTCATTCTCAAAGAACTCTAGCAAAAATAAAGCTATATTCAAAGTTTTTTTTTTCATATCGAGAGCATAAACTTTTGTATGTTTTGGCCCAATTGAAAAAAAACAAAGGTGTATGTACATATCTTTTGTAATACAAAGCATACACATTTCACATGTTTTATGTCTCGCCTATAGCCTACCGAGCTTTACCTTTAAAAGAATGTATATAAAGTATTCTTTTTATTTTTTTGTAAGGAATATCTTGCACTCCACTTAAACTTGGTGCACCAATCGGTGATCACCAGACCAGAAATAAAGTCTACGGCGTCTGAACCAATAGAGATAGTATAGTATTATTATTGATCCGTTTTTAACAGACTCCTTTCAGTCTACGTACTTCTTTAATGCTCTATGAAGCCGCCAATTTTTTCTTAGTTTTTTTTATGCCAGCCTCTCGGTTTCCTTTCTGTTAGGTTTGGCTTCACATCCTATAAAGGCAGTCTTCCCCTAAAGAAAGGCAGAGTCTATCGTCATAAGAAAACAGAGTCCAAGTATTTTAAGTGTTGTATACTGTCCCGATTGATTGCTAGGCTTATTGCCGAGTGTGACTAAAGTCGTGCAGATTCCGTTTTGGTAAAGTCCATGCAAACGTACGTACTATTTCCTCCTAATTAATGTACACGTTCTTTTAATCTTTTTTTTGATAAAATTCTTTCAACTGATTTGGTTGATTATGTAGATGTCCCTAGTCGTGACAGGTTCAGTATGCAAACGCGTACATGTTTGACATGTTACGCAAATTCTTTAAATCTCAGCCATTATTATTTTGATCAAACGGTGGTAATAATATTAGCACATGTGGATAAACATGATGGCTTGTTTGACTCTTATTTTAAATATAAAATAGATAGGAATTTTGTAGAAAATGAGATGACATGTATCTCAAATCCTATGCGTAGGAATATGAAACGAGATGTCATTTGGTTGATACCAAAGGAATTTTTCCATTGAGTCTAGGCTCATTTTTTATTTTCCTATGAAATGTGGAGGATATGAACCAATCCTACGTAGGAATAGGAATCTATTCCTATGAACCAAAGGGCTCTAAAGGAAAAAAATCCTATAAAAATCCTATCCTTTAAAATTCCTATGAAATTCCTCCAAACCAAAAGAGGCCTCAATCATACTCTAAGAGCATCTCCAATAGATGGTCCAAATGTAAAAATAACTAACTTTTGGACCGTCTGAGCAAAAAATGCTGCTCTAACAGACGGTTCACATGAAAAAAAATTGGACCGCGGCCTCCTTGTTATGTAAAATGCAACACCTCACGATGCAAATATACATCACGAGATGCATCTGGTCCAAAACCAGCCGCCGCCCGCGAACGCCAAACCCCACTTTATTTTCGTTCCCGCCCGCCTGCGACCTCCCGCCCGTCCGCCGCCGCCCCGCCGCACGCCGCCTGCATCAGATCCGACGCCGCCCCGCCGCCCGCCGCTGTTTTCACGCCGCCTCGTCGCCCGCACGCCCCGCAGCTTCGCCCCGCAGCCCGCCGACCGCCGCCCCGCCGCTCCGCCCCGCAACCCGCCGACCGCCGCCCCGCAGCTCCGCCACCGTCCCGCCCGCCGACCGCCGCCCCGCAGCTCCGCCACCCTCCCGCCCGCCGACCGCCGCCCCGCAGCTCTGCCACCGTCCCGCACGCCGTCGCCGCCCCGCCCGGCTCCATCCGCCACCGCCGCCCCGCAGCACCGCCCCGCCCGGCTCCGTCCGCCACCGCCCCGGCCGCACGCCGCTCCCGATGGCGCCGAAGAAGACGTCGAAGGGCAAGTCGGGCTTCTTCGGCATGAGGCAGAAGCCATCCGGCAACTGCGGTGTGGAGTTCTCCGACGCGCGGAAGGCGTTGGTGGATCGGCACGTACCCCTCCACCCACGAGGCCGCGCGTGCCTACGACGTGGCGGTGTGGCGTGCCAAGAGGCCTCGGTCGCACCTCAACTTTCCAGAGATCGAGAGTCGGGCGGTAGCGGAGATGCTTGTACCGCAGGGCATCAACATGAAGGAGATCACGACGAAGAAGAAGAAGATGAAGAAGCCGTCGGTTGTCTTCAGTGCTGGCGAGACCGATGAGGAGGCGATGACGAGGTTTGCTCGGGAGCATCCGGAGTGCGTCCAGGCCGAGCTGGAGTACTACTGGAAGCGTGAGGCGGAGAAGAAGAAGAAGGGGCCGAAGGAGGATGAGGCCGGTCCCTCGACGGTGATCCCCATCGAGTCCTCTTCCGAGGAGGACTGGGCAGACTTCTCAGAAGAGGAGGGGTGCGACGACTCGACAAAGGAGAAGTTCTGGGAGCAATTCCGTAGCTCCAATGAGTAGTTTATCTAGCAGTTTGAATAAGTAGTAGTTGAAGTTGATGTATGAAACTATGTTGAAGTTGATGTTTGAACTATGTTGAATGGACTAGTAGCATGTCATTTTACATCTTCATTTTGGACCATCTATTGGAGTTGCTCTTTTGAACCATCAATTTGAACCATCTGTTGGAGATGAGCTTTTTTCGGAGCTTCAAAACGCACTTTTTGGCTGTCCAAATTTTACATCTCCGGTTTTAGACCACCAAATTTTGGACCATCTATTGGAGATGCTCTAAGAGTTCAGGTTTGTTTCCCAATATCAGTTTCACGATTAACTTGTGTGTACTCGTGCCTACAATCAACACTGGTTTAGATGGATTTGGCAAAGAAGATGATGCCTACACAACTCAACTTCATTCTTGTGATAGAACCCGAGTGGGTATTTCCGGCTCATCTAATGCCTATAAAATTAAACTCAGATCTCAGCAATCTCTTCCTCCTTTCTTTTACCATCCCTGCAAGATTGGAAGCGGAATCCCTCGCTCAGTAATATATTGGTGTCAATCGCACAAAGCACTCGGTGCATGCATATGAGCGTAGTACCCTAACCTTAGAGAAAATGACGATCCCATGTGTTTCGCCGTAGGGTCTGACGGACGACACGACAGAGATGTCTCGCCATTGATATAATATAAAAGCATAGACAGTATAAATAAAAGAAAACAAATGTTCCTTCTACGGACAAATATCATCGATTTTCACAGTACAAGGTCGCTTCGGAACCAGGGCACAACAGGGATATTCAAACAGCAATCGTACAGGCATCGGAAAGCAGCTGACGAACTCTAGGCCATGCATAATCTAGTCCATCCTGCCCTTGAGCACTCGCTCTTGAACTTCGGTCGGTGTCCTGCAAACCCAAAGGACAAGACGTCAAGGAACTAGATCAATAGTCGGTTAACGGGAGTGGCCAAATGGTTTAGACATGGATGCACTACAGCTTCAAGGTTTCTATCCCCTGTTTCCCCTACTGACAATTTGTTTACGTGCAAGGTGAGTACCACATCAGCACTAAAAAGAGTTTGATTCAGAGAGCCGACAAGAGAAATGAGCAGTGAACTTACACAATCAGAACATAGCCTCCCCACCCACTGAGGCAGTCACGGTCAACTGACGACAACAGAGCTTGTGATATGGTCTCGAAGAGTTCCTCAGGTTCCTTTTGCCATGGAAAATAGGATGGGTATCAGGCAACTTGTATCACACAAAATAATAAAGAAAAGTTTGCAAACTAAAGTACATGGCAATGATCGCCGATGAAACAGTATAATATGGCAGGCCCAAAAGAGAAATGTGAAGTTTGATGCATCCCACGATTTCATCTCACAAGAACAAGCAAATAAAGCATGTTGCACTGGCTAAAATTGGCGAATACAAATGCGTACCATGTTTGGTTTGTACATGGATTCACAAGCACCATATAGAGACTCTGAAGCTGTCCCTGAGACAACAAAATCCTTAGCAAGTTCCCTGCATATGAATAAATATATACAATTAGCTAACAAGAATGACTAGACAAGAGTGGAGGGCATCAACTGTTCCTTTTCTAAAGCTGGCAATCATTTTCCCTTCTCACCTCATATGTAATGAAACAAGACCTTTGGTACTTTCATCTATTTTATGGACTACAATACTTAATTATGTTTTCCGCTGGGTATGTCTACGGTTTGTAGATCTCTCATAGTTCACCAACGCCCAGCATATCAATTATATGGGACAGAGATATTGTTTCAATTGTGTGCAAGTGTACTCGAGGGCAGGCCTGGCGCAGTGGTGAAGTCCTCCCCACTTGTGCCAAGAGGTCCTGGGTTCGAACCAGCCTCTCTGCATTGCACTTTGCAGGGGTAAGACTAGGTTCCTATAATCCCTCCCCAGACCCCACCTTGTGTGGGAGCTTCTATGCACTGGGTCTGTCCTTTGTGTGCAAGTGTACTCGTTGGTGAATCAAATGAGCACCATTCTGGGTAGTGATATGCTCTCCCAAAAACAAAATTCCCCAAATGTTTTTAGCTACATTGCTACTTATGTGGGTATACAAATCAAAATCCCCAAATATTCAGGTTTTTTCACTTTGGCGATGGAAGCAAAATCAACTCCCGTCATGGTCATATGAGCCAATTTGTTGATGATTTACTGATTTTCCAGACTCAGGTCACTTTTGGCAAAGTTGACAGACCAATATATAATTTAGAAAATTGTAAAGAGAACATTTTCTTACCCCATGAACCAAACCAGGCATAGTATTCAACAGAGTAAACGGTGGCAATGAGAAGCAGATAATCAAGTAGAATAGCATGTGTGAAATAGATGAAAAAACAATATGTGCAGAAGGCAAAAACGCATACACAAAGGAACTGATACCTACTTTGCACCAATGCAGTCCATGGTACAAATAAATGGCTCGTCGTCCTGTCCAAGTCCAGCAATAATCGGCTGGCAGAAGTATGGCCCAAATCTGGAGTGTGTCATTAGCACACAGAAGTTAGATTAACCTCTCGCCGTTACCAAATCACATATAATGAAGACACATGGTTTTAGATAAGACATAGGTCAATAGTAGTATAGAAAGGCTAAAGACTGAGTACTTTACTGTGTAGGTAGAAACATTACAGAATCATGCTTATCAATCAGAAATTCTGGTTCATATCTAACAGAATTAGCCAGCTAATTACCAGGACTTTCATTGTTGGAAAATGGAAGCTCTGGGCCTATAATTCTAGTTCTAGAAATGTCCAGATTTACTTTATACGCTATCTATAAATTTTATTGATGCTCAGCTAATCAGAAACCCCACTCCTGGATTGTAAATAAGAAAAAGAAACATTTGCATATATTTGAGGTTCACAACTAACATGTTCAAAGTACCCTGCTCAACTCTTTAGTGGAAAAGGACAGAGGCAGGAATCTAAAACGTGCATGTATCGTTGCATATCCAGATGTAGCTCTTAACTACAAGTAGTACTAGTACACCCTCCAAAAGGTCACTGGACTGTAAAATAGTGGATAGTACGTTTGAGCAAATTAGCAAGCTATAAGCCCTGTGAAGATTAATATATTTCTGGCTCTAAATGAACCACTTGATAATCAAGGTAATGGCATCTGATTTGCAGTTGTGTTCTTACTTCTTAGTATACGCCTATATGTTTATATAGGTCGTAAATATTAGACAAACCATAAGCATACTTGCTGCAAATGTCTATGCTGAATCATAAAACTAGCTGCCTCTAATCACTCTTTGGTTTGTATAACTAAGAAGATCTTAAGCCACCTAAGAATAAATGGAGCCTAGAACAAATTGTTGCGCCTATATATTTTACCACTATAACACTAGACAGTTAACATCCTGATTTGCATATTTCTGCACAGTACTAGACCCCCCCAAATTGGCATTCAACTTATATATGCGCGCCATCCGGTTTACTCCACTAGTTTCTCTTCGATTCGTGTTGGGGTTGCACTAGTGTTTAAAACACTCAACTCTTCATATCGTAAAAAAGAAATATAAACTCACCTCTTCTCGTAGAGCATGGAGGAGACGAGGCTGGCGAAGGTCTCTGGCTTCATGTCTCGCTCCTCCCGCAGCTGGTACAGCTTGTGCTTGAACACGAGCCGCTGGTACCTGCGCGCCGACGCCAACAAACAAACAAACAAACAAACAAACAAACCCTAAGAAAGACAAATCGAGCAGAGGCGAGAGGGCGGGGGGATCTGGGGAGCGGCTCACAGCGTCTGGGCGTCGGAGGCGAGGCCGGAGAGGCCGATGTAGAGCTTGCCGTGGATCTTGAAGACCCGCTGGAAGTCGGTGGCGACGGTCTGCAGCTGCACGCCGAGGCGGCGGTCGCTGGCGATGGCGAAGCAGTTCTTCCCCACCATCGCCACCACCGCGGAGCCGTTGTACTCGAAGATCTGCGCGGGGGCGGGGGGAGCGGGCCGTCAGGCGGGCCGGGAATTCGAGATCTGAAAGGAGGCGGCACGGGGGAGGTCAGGGGCACTCACCGACATGGCCGGAGTCGCCGGAACGGGGGCCGCCGAGTTCGATTGGGGGAAGGAGGAGGGGAGGGGGTCGCCGCTGCTGCTGATCGGGGGAAGTGGGCTTATGCGGCTGCGGCCGTGGTGGGCTTCTTGCGGAGCAAGATGAAGAAGAGCCGGTCGGTTCGGTGCCGCCGGACCGGACTCCCCTGCTGCTCGACTCGGGCGCGGCTTGCGACCGATGGACACACCGAGTCACCGAGTCTTTTTTTTTTAAATTCTATATATATAAAAAAACAATCTTTTTTTCGAGTGGCCTGTCTTCTTTTTTATATTACTCTGAAATCCTCTCCCGTGACTGTTATATGATTTCTGAAATCTGACTGTTTATGTTCTAACTAGTTTCGGCCTCCTTTGTTTTACAGGAAATTTACAGGGTAGGATTTTCAAAGACAAAAAATCCTTTGAAGCTTTTGGTCTGTAGTTTTCTTCATAGGAGAGAAATCGATTCCTTCACATTTTAAAGATAAAAAAAGTTAGCCGAGACTTAAATAAATGTACGAAATTTATCCTATCTCTACTCTTATAAAAAAACGAGTTGGTGATGATGGTGTGTCTGCCATCTTGCAATATAGACCGTCCGATTTATATCTGACGGATAGAAATCAAACTATGGCAATTTTGCAAAAAGATATCCGCACCCTTCTCCACATTTACAGATAAGGCCTTCCCTTGTTCATCTTTGTCTCCCACAAGATAAACAACTCGTTTAAATGCTTTTTTATGTTCCGTGCAACGCATGGGCCTATTGCTAGTTTATCAAATGATATCTCTTTCTCCATAGAAATTGAGATGCAATTTTTTTAATAATTTTCTATTCATATGATATTCCTATCCTATGAATCAAAAGAGCACTTCATATGGGCATATGTGTTTTAGACTTCTGAAAAAGCGAAAAAGGTTCTTGTGCTTGGAGTTGAGTCATGTGGATTTTTAAAGACATGTAACGACGTGCTTGGTTCGGTGGAAAAGTCGCGGCTTCCGAATCCAACGCTCGGTATTCAACGTTAGATACCCAGACCATGTAGTAGGTATCAGCGTCTTTCGATATATCGATTCACAAAACGGAAAAATGGTCGGAGCGAAGCTGATATATCGAAACATCAGAAACCGGAGCTTCCCGACCAGAAAGAATATGTACCTGAGTGCGAACCAAACACGTCGTAAGTTTCTTTTAGTCAAGATGTCGCCGGTGCAGTATAAATGTGTATGAGAAAACAACAACTTGGAGAAGACCAGAGCTAAAATCCATAAAATCTCGCAATCAACATATGGTGAGAAGAATGTCATACGGAAACCAATATTCATTGAAAATTTTGTGGAAACCACATTTGAAAATTTTGAAAAAAATCTAAAAAAGTAGGGGATGTTAAGAGGGTGCTGTCTTATTGATACGCAAAATTTCAAGTTGAAACACATTATGAGATATGAGCTATAAAAAAGATAAATTCAGCCCTGAATAATGACATTACTGTTCGACACTATTCAACGCTGATTTTATCTTTTTCATAGGACACATCTCGTAATGTGTTTCAACTTGACATTTTGTGTGGCAATAAAACATCATCCTCTTAATATCCCGTATTTTTTCATGTTTTTTTTAAAATTCAAAACATCTCCTTCTCGTGGTTTTCGCCAGTTTCCGTATGGTATTCTCCCCATATGGTGATGGTGTATGGATAGTAAGTTTCCACACATCCATGTTCATGGTTAGTTCTTTGGTGATACTTCAGTCCTTTAGATCTCTTTTTATAGACTCCTCCCATGTCAAGTTCGTTCTACTCCGACCTCTCTTGACATTCGGTAGGCTTTAGCCATTCGCTACGCACAAAGACTTCTGGAGGCCAGCGTTGAATATGCCCAAACTATCTCAAACAATGTTGCACAAGCTTCTCTTTAATCGGTGCTACCCCAAGTCTATCTCGTATATCATCATTTCCGATCCGGTCCTTCCTTGTTTAGCCACACATTCATCTCAACGTACACATGTGCATCTCCGACAAACCTAACTATTGAACATGTCGCATTTTGGTCGGACAACACTCAGCGTCATAAACATTGTAGGTCAAATCGCCCTCCTATAGAACCTGCCTTTTAGCTTTATGATACACTCTTGTCACAGAGAACTCCAAAAGCTTGGCGCCACTTCATCCATTCGAATTTTATTTGATGATTCACATCTTCATCGATATCCCTATCCTTCTGCAGTATACCACAATATCGAAAGGTGTCCTTCTAAGACACCACCTACCCATCAAGGCTAACATCCTCCTTCTCATGCCTAGTTGTATTGAAACCACATCTCATCTACTCGGTTTTAGTTCTACTAACTCAAAGACCTTTCGATTCCAAGATTTATCTTCATAGCTCTAACTTCCTATTAACCTCATGTACTCGACACGAGAACTGTTTTGAACATTCTTCTAAAATTAAACAAGTAGATACTAGGTCCACAATTAATTATCAGCAAATGCACTTTTGATTTCATCATTTGCACTAAGCAGTAAGCATTGCAACAAAGTTATCATCTGTTCTAAAATAAGTGTCTCAACTTTGTACTAATTTTAGTACAAAAGTTCAGAGTACAAAGTTCTACTAAAGTTCAGACACTTATTTTGGGACAGAGGATTTTGTAACATCAGTTGCATTCCTCTGATTTCAGTCAGCAGATTAGAATCGTCAGGTGAGCTTGAAAAGTTGAAAGAATGGTCGGAACAATCCATAAGAGAAGACAACGAGTGGATGGATCCTTTTGAAGCTTGATTACTTTGTTTAGAAGAAATATCAAATATCTGACATGGAGATACAATCCCCGCATTGCATGAGTGAAGGTGTCCACATTCAGTACAGCAACCGGACTCTTGATCATGACAGCTTATAACGTGTCAAAATGACAACCATTTTCCTCTTGGGCGATGCTAGGCGCCGGCGCGCCGGCCGAAAGTTTCATCCGGTCGCACCCCTGCCCTTGGATGCGAGCCCGCGTGGCCATTGGATGCAGCAAAAAAAAAAGAAAAAAACGATTCGTCCCGGGCTTCGTCTACCTCGGGCTAGATATGCAGCTCCCGCTCGGCATCCTCGTCGCTGCGCCTCTAGTCCCCTCTAGTGGCCGTCCTAGTCGCCGGTCCCGACACTCGCCGTTCGTCCTCGTTCACTAGTCCCCATCCTCGACAGCTGGCTGTCCTAGTCGCCAATCCCTATCCTCGTCGGTCGTCTTCGTCGTCGTCTCGACCTATGCAACAGCCGCACCTGCCGTTGCAGCTCTCAATGGCGACCGGGGTAGCTCCGTCGCCGCCCCTCGCCGTTGATGCTCACTGCAGACAACGACGACGGCCACCCGGTCAGTCGACGCCACTGAAACCGTCGCAAATCCCCTGTGTTGCAAACGCTGGAAAAAAAGCTTCGACCCCTGGATGGAAAAGCTTCAACCCCTATATGGAAAAGCTTCAATCGGCACTGCGAATTAGGGGGAGATGCAACCGCTCGCGCAAAATGCTTCAACCTTAGATTGAAAAGGTTTCAACCAGATGATAGAGAGAGCTTCAATCAATTGCCATGGATGCAGCTCCGCCTTGCAACCAACGGTCGCCAATGGTAGCAGCCCTCCCGCTACCAACGGTTTCCGGCATGACCACCGTTGCAAAACCAGAAGACAGTTGCAGCAAAAAAATAAGGCTGCTTCCAGCAAAATTAAAATACGGTGGTAGCAAAATTTGGTCTAGTCCAGCAAATCAAAAGGTGATGGTAGCAAAAAATGTGTCTGGTTCCAGCAAAAATAGACACTGGTTCCAACAAAAAAATAGAGAGGGAAAAACGCATTGCATGCGCCGTTGTCACCATGGTCACCATCGAGGGCGGAAAAGCCGGTTCCAGCAAACCGTGACAATGGTTCCAGCAAATTGCCAGGCTGATTGCAACATTTCATCAATCTTGCGATGGTCGCTTCCAGCAAACGTGGCCCGCTCTGGCAAATTGCAACACCGGTGCAACAAATCCGCCGGTCGCTGGTAGCTTTTCCATTGCCGGTTGTAGCAAAAAAGTGCATTGTCGGCGGCGGCAGCCGCGATCTCCCCGTCGCCAGATGCAGCATATCCGATGGCCGGTTGTAGCATAAATGGTCGATGGTTGTAGCACAGCCAAGCGGGGAGGATCTAGGCGGGCGCCATGACCACGGCGAGAGGAGGACTAGGCGGATGTGGTGCATGACCATGGCGTGGAGGAGGATTTGGGGAGGGGGGATAGGCAGAGGGGGCATGATGGATGCGCTCGCCCGACAAGCTCCTGACGCTGTGACAGCGTCAGGAGCTTGTCGGGCGACGGCGCCCGCGGGAGCTTGATCCGCCGGCTCAGCTCCTTCACCATTGGGTCCAGCAGCGCCTTGGCGAGGAACGTCAGCGTGGTGCCGGAGTCGACGATGACGTGGCGGTGCCCGTCCGGCGCCACGAAGATCGCGTTCCTGATCTTTACGGACTGGAGGTCGACGGTGTAGTATGTGTCCACTAGGGATGGGATCAGTGGCGTGGTCACCGCGCCTGGCTCTTCCACCGTGGCGCGGGCACCGAAGTTGAGCGCGGAGGAGGCGTTCACGGAGTAGGGCACGAGGCAGTAGGAGAACCTCCGGCCGCCGAGCGATTTGTGGGCGCCTAGCTGGGTGACGAGGGAGAGGGCGCCGCCACCAAGGCCCACCACGCCGTCCGCTTCAAAAGTGCCGGCCGTGGCCGTGGAGCAGCCGAAGTTCACGGTGGCCACGCGCTTCCTCCGGCCCCGATGGCCGCGGGCGGTGCCGGGGACGTGGGCGAAGGTGAAGGTCTCGGTGGAGATGAGGCCGCTCGTCCTGGAGCCGTCTCCGTAGGAGTAGATGTACTTGCAGTTGGAGCCGAGGGTGCAGGTGGTGCCGTCGGGGATAGCACGGCATGCGCGGGACTTGCAGCCCACGAGGCCGAACGTCGTCGAGTTGTCAGGGTCGAACACGACGACGCTCGGAGGATGGACAGGTGCGGCGCCGGTGCTGTTCCTGCAGTTGAACCAGATGAGGTCGCTGCCGGTGTCGGCGATGGCGAGCATCCGTGTGGGTGGAGTGCCGATGCCCACGGCCATCAGGTACTCGAACGACCTGTGGACGGCGTCGGACACGGTGGCGTCGTCGATGGCGCGGGCGCGTGCCGTCGACCGCCGCACGGCCGCCAGCACGCGGCCGTGGGCGGTGAGCGATGGGTCGTGGAACGGCGATCCGACGGAGTCCCGGTGCATGAACTCCACGCTAAACCCGTCGGCGCCGCGGCTGCCAACGTACTGTTGCGCCGGGCACGCACAGAGCTGTGCCGCCAGGACGACGCCGACGAGCAGGAGACCGCGTGGTATGACTGTCCCCGGCATTGTGTCCTACTCCCTCAACTCCCAAGGATCTGCTCTACATCTGCTGGGTGCTGCAGCTATGGAGATCGCGGGGTATTTATTGATTTCCAGATAAAAGATCGATGATGACGATTAAGTTAATTACCTGCCAATCTTGTACAGTACTACTGTACATACAAGGAGATATCCATAGTTGATTTGATTGCTTGGTATTGCGGGGTATTAATTAACTGCCAAGAAACGCTTAATGGAACAATCTCTATGCAACGAGCTTTGCTATATCTTCTCATGAATTGCCATGTGCCTTGCATTCCAGATTGCCCAGATTGTTACCCCAATTCTCATGAACACTGCAGGTAACGGTGGGTGTTTACCAACCGGTATTAAATGTTTGGGGGTTTTGGTTTTGTTTTTGTTTTTGTTTTTTCTTTAATTTTGTGTTTTTCATTTAATTCTTTTTCGTTTGCTGGTATTTTACGATACTACATATTGTACACGTTATGCATATATATATACACACACACACACACACATCTAGGCTATTCTGTTACGCGTAACAGAATATTATTTTGTTACCCTTCTTGAACTGACGAATTTGAGGGGTTGAACTGATGCTCTCATTTTTGTCGAACTGATTGTCTCTTTTATGAATTGATGCTCTCAGTTTGAACCTGTGTTATTGGGCTAATGGCGTTTTCATCCCTGCGGCGTAGTCGCCACAGCCCCTGTCGCCGTCGAGGAGCTCGAGCTGCTCGCCCTGAGGGCTTTCGTGGGCGCCGAAATGGACCGCCACGACCTGGGCGCGTCCGGCGAGATCGACAAGACGCCGCGCGAGGCCGGCGCGTCGGACATGGAGTTGGAGCCGGCGGCGGCGGAGCCGCCGTGGCGCGAGCAGGTGACGGTCCGTGGGATGGTGGCGGCGCTGCTCATCAGCATGGTGTACACAACGATCGCCATGAAGCTTAGCCTCACCACGGGCTCATCCCCACGCTCAACGTCTCCGCCGCGCTGCTCGCGCCTCGGCTCAAATCAACATGGTCGCATCAGTAGCAGGCACGGGCGAGGTAACATGCTGAATTGCGAGGCATCAAGGGCGCCACGGTCAAATTAAATCCCCGCGGATCTAGCGCGTAGTAGGGAGGAGAAGAGCTCCGAGAAACGCAAGACCAACAGCCGTCTCCAACATGATGGCACCGTCGACTTGCAAGGAAGGAGGGATGCAGGTAGGAAGTGATGGAGTGCAGTGATTGTGGCGTCTATCTCCTCATCCACCGCCATCGACTGCCCCTCCGTGACTCAGTGGCCATCCCATCAGGGATGTCGATCTTGTGGGAAGAAGGAGAGAGGCTTGGAAAGGGGAGGGGCAGCAGAGAGTTAGGGATGGGATAGAGGATGCAGCAGACGGCGGCTTCTCGCGGCTGTCGGCCGAACCCCTTGCAAGAAAGCAGTGGCACACCGCAGTGCTGTGCGGACAAATGCGACCAAGAGACGGTGGGTGGGGATGAAATCGGAGCCGAGAGTGCATCGGCGACAGCCAGAGGCAGGCTAAGACGATGACTGGTGGGTGCGGGTAGCGACTAGCGAGGGATGGATCGACGGTGGCCTGCTACCCTTTCTCTCATCCGCTCTCTTTGTTTCTCTGCAAGAACTAAGAAAAGGAAAGAGGAGAAATTGCAGGTGGACAGCGGGCCCCTGCTCAGCCAAGACGTCTGCCAGCAGCATGACAGGCATGTGTGGCTACAAGGTGTGTATGTGTTACTGAATTTAGCTGTTCTTGTCAAGGCCTAGTTCAGGCACAACAGCTTAGACTGTCCTCTCCGTTTATGTCCAGGCCTTCCTCTGCATTGCACTGCTCATTGCTTTCACAAACAGGACTTTACTTTGTATTCCTCTCTGCTATTTTGTCGATTTTGAAGTTCCGGTTTTTTCTTTCCTTGAACTTACCCAAGTTTTTTCCTAGTAAAATGTGCACTCTCTTTTGGAAACAGAGTGTATGAACGTTCACACAGAGAGTAATTGAACTTTTGAGCACTTTTTTTATATAAACATCCTTTTTTTCAAACCCTTGTTTATTAACTTCATGTGGAAGTGCCACATTTTCTTTCGCAGGTGAAACTTTTTTGCTGTGCAGGTTTTGGACTTATCTGTCTTTCTAGTTTGAACTCACCCGATAATTTGAATTGTACTTTTACCATTCGAATTGCATGGCGTTTCCTTTTGCTTGAACTTTTACGATTTGAATTTCTGTCATTTCTTTTATTCCGAACGGACCACCGAAAAGTATTATGTGTTTTTTTCCAACTCTACAAATTTTTCAACTTTGTTCCGGACTTCTCTCATTCCACGACCTGAACTTTTACCATTTGAATTTCCGTGAGGTTTCTTTTTGTTTGAGCTTTTTCCTAAAAACTTATCTGATACGTCATGTTGAACTTACAACTTTTTAAATTGTGAACTTATTATGTTTTTATAATTACAAATCTAGCAAGTAGGAGGAGATTCACCCAACAAATGGGCTAATTACATGGAGCAGCCACATTAATAGCACTTGACCTTATAGAAGTGAAAGTTTTTGGTTTTAAGTCATATTTGTTTTCTTGTCCGAACTTATGGTACCATCATCATCGAACCTATATGGTTCGTGTAGCTGAACTAAAATAAACTTTTTAACCAAATAAATGTGTTATGTTTTTTCTTTGAGCATATATTCCTCAAGTCAATAGACGAACTGACATCGTTTTATTTTTTGAACTTATATGCTATTAATAATTTTTTTTTTATTCTTGCACGCACATCAAGCAGTCATGTATACCTTATCTAAAGAAGTAGCAATCATCTCATCATATACAGAAATTTTTTCACACACATAATACATGTACATTAATAACATATACACCACATCGACTGCACATTTTCATACATGAATGACATATACAACACACCGACTACACATTTTCCTGCTATATATTAGAAGCCTCTTCAGATTTAAAGGTTTGTAACGGGCATAATAAATTAACCAAAAACCGAATTATGAAGGTCAAAGTTCTTGAATTACAGACCAAAAAACAAGCAAACAAAGGATAAATAGAGGATTGCCAGGGTCTAAGAGAGATCAATTGCAATACACTTTCACTCCATTTTTCACTCAGTAATAGCATGACTGAATAAGAAGTTCAAAATTGGTGCAGTAGCACTTTCACTCCATTTTTCCTTTCAGTATCATTGGACACGAGCTCCTTGAGAAAGCTTGCACGGTCATTAGCACATTGGTCCTGCAATTGTGTCGACGTGGAGAAGGAGCCTCCAAGTCAGCCCACAATTGGGTAACTTCTCTGCACTACAACAAATCAAAAGCAGTAAATGTACACATTTTGGACATACAAGCATAATGGAAATTTGTAGAAATAACATGGTGTATCCTGATACAAAGTACTGGTGCTTTTGGAATTTTCGAACAGAGAAAAGAATTGCAGGCGGCTCAAGCGTCAAGAGCAGAAGAGCATGGGCTCACCGGGGAAGGAGGTAGACAGACGACAGTGGTTAGCCCAACGCCTGGCTTGCCGACATGCTTCAGTTCGGGCTGGATTCATCAAATATGTCAAGATTATAAGCACTGTAAGAACAACCAAGATTGAGAGAATACACTAAGCACCATGTCTAATTCTTATGTTAGTGGTTGGTCCAATAAAATTACGAGGTAAATGCTTCCATAGAAGTAACAAGATGCAAGCTTAGTTCTTAGGTTACAATTTTGTAAATACTAGTACTGCTGCCAGCATTTAGAAATACTATTGAACTTGAACTTGTGGTCTATCGAGATCTAAACTGATTGTGTTACAAGCACTAACACAAAATCTAATGAAACCAGTATAAGTACATGTTAGAAAGATAATCAAGTTCAGGTATATTAATTGGGATAAGTTCAACAAGAAACTTCTAAAACATTTGTATTAAAAAGATGTGTACTACATAACATCTGGTGAGGAGGACCAGACTATTGAGAAATTAAGTACTTTTAACTTGTTCTAATCTAGAGTAGCCTGGAAAGAAACAACATATGTGTTGCATCAGTTTATGCACTAATACATCATTAGTTCATAACCAAAAGTATGGATTTCACATCCTGGAAACCTTTGCAATTGACATGGGGATGCTTCCATATGCACCTTCGATCATGCACCAAGACATTTCATTTTATGTTTTTTTATAGTAGAACAAATACTATTTTTTATGCCAAGTAAGTTTAAACAGAACAGAAGTGGGGGTTCATTCGTAAGAATAGAAAAGAACACATGCTTCTTTTTATCCATACAGGCATAACACCTGTTTGTGCTACAGGAAGAACATGGGAACAAGGAGGAAATTGGACTTGTAGTTGTTAAGTAGGTGAACTTAAAAGCATACAAAACATACACTGAAGAGCGGGATCCGGCCGGTGACGTTGCGGCGGGCCGTCTCCACACACACGGCCACACCCCACCGCGCCCCAATCTCCACCTCGCGCAAACTGAATGAAATTTATAAATTGAACCGAACTGAAAGAAGAATTTGTACATCATGTGTACATCAAGAAATAAACTTGAGGAGTGCCAACTACTAAACAAAAAGTTTGGTATATTGAGCTCCCTACAGAATCGTTAATCAAATAGATGTACTGTTCGCAAGGTTTTATCAACATGATAAGTAGTAGCAGTACTACTCACTAGTAGAAAACGGAGCTTTAGCGCGCCCTGGTGTTACCAACCGGTACTAAAGGTTTTTTTTTGATTTTTTTGTTGAAAATTTTGGATTTTTTTTGATTTTTTGAATTATTTGATGATTTAGTCTCTAATCACCTCTCTTAACTACTCAAGTGTGGATCACTCATTCCAAATCATCTAACTTCCCGACCGGTCACCCATCCCTCTCACTACTCCAGCCCGAGCACGCTTAACTTTCGGGTTCTATTCTCCTTCGTTTCCGAGTCTGCACTTGTTGTTTTCCTGACAATAGTAAGATGTCAATCTTATTAACCTTCAGGAGTTTAGCTTGAGCATGAAGTCACACATTTCACTGTTTGAATTTGAAACTATTATTCTAAAAAACAGTAATTATTTAGTAACGCTAATATTTCTTGAATAAGTTTGACCATAGTTTGACCACAGTTTGACCATAGTTTGACCAGATTTGACCAAAATTCAAAAAATTGAAATAATTATTTAGTAACACTAATATTCTTGAATAATTATGCAGTAACATTAATACTTCTTGAATAAGTAGTTTGACCAGATTTAACCAATTTTTTTTAAACAAACTGAAATTTGACCATATCTTTTTTTCCTTTTGGAATTTGAGGATTCTAAAAAATTCCAAACAGGTTGTAGGTGTTCTCCATCGGATGCGGATTTTCGTGCTGAATTTTTTGATATATTATACGTTTTTTCCGACATCGTATGCAAAAGTTATAGCCGTTTTACATTTTTCCTACAATTTTTGCAAAACATGTCCAAATTGTAGTTTTTAAATTTTCCTAACTAGTAGATGTAGTAATATAACTACCTCTCGAAGGATTTTATTTTTTGAAGTTTTTATCATTTTCTTTTAATTTTTTCAGAACTGAAATGGCGACACACGGGGGGGGGGGGGGGTAGAGTTTGAAAATTGCCCTATAGTGCCGGTTTGTGTCACAAACCGGTACTATAGGTCAGACCCCTTTAGTACCGGTTCGTGCCACGAACCGGTACTAAAGGTTAGACCTTTAGTACCAGTTCGTGCCACGAACCGGTACTAAAGGTGATCGTGGGGCCCCGGCCTGACGCCAGCCTGCCACCACCCCTTTAGTACCGGTTCGTGCCACGAACCGGTACTAAAGGTTCAACACGAACCGGCATTAATGCAAATCCGTTCGAACCGGCACTAATGGTACCATTAGTACCGGGCCAAAATCAAACCGGCACTAATGTGCTTCACGTTTGACCCTTTTTCTACTAGTGACTCTAGGTGGCAAAGTAGTAGCGGAACAAAAGAAGGCCACCATCAACAGTGAGTACTACCGCGACACCTAAACTATGTGTTGGCCACACTTGCTTTACATAGTACTACAAGATTTTTTTGAAAAAAAGTACTAAAAGATTTGTGAACACGAGAGCATACAGAAGTTGTACTGAGGGAGTAATTGATAAGAAAAAATCGTATGCTAGAACGTAAACCTGGAAAGGGAAAAATAAGAACAAGAGATAAATCTTGAAGGCAAGCGCTTCATGATGGCGTATACTTAAGTTATTATATTTATTTTTTGAACTGGTATTTTTCCAACATTGAACTGATGTATTCTTTTGTAGTTGAACTAGTTTTTCTGTCGATGAAGGGAAAAATGACATAAGCAAGCAGAACCATGCTTTTTAACCTCCTTTAGTGCTTTTTTGGGAGGAACTGAATCCAACAAAACATGTGCAGAACATTTTTCAAAAGCATCTAAGTGCCACAAACCAAAACAACAATGTAAAGCTATGAAAATCACATCTTATACCTGCGAACCACCATGAGATACAAAACCAGCAGCAATGAAAACCACTGATCTTCATTTGTTTTTGTTGGACACGCACTGATCTTCATTTGTTTTTGTTTATTATGAACTGATGTACTGACTGTATATGTTGATGCATATATAAAATGCATATGAAGTGTGTTTTGATGATACAATACATGTTGAAATGCTAGATTAGATCAAATTTGGAAAATTTCACAACCAGAAAATGTGATTTTTCGTAACTTTTTTCTACACAAAGTATGTTCGCCGGCAACATTTGCATCACAAAGAAATTGAAGCAGTAGTAAACATGAACACAGGCAGTGTGTGTGTGAGAGAGAGAGAGAGCACACAAGGGAGAAGATTACCATCCTTGCATCACCGAGTGAAAGCACCTTGGTGGAAGAAAGTTGAAGCCGACAACCATGTACTGCTGCTCGCGACGAACTCGACCTCCCTGATGCCATGGGGTTGGACTGAACACATCTCGACTGTGCATGTAGAGACTACAATTTACACACCCATTGCTCAGATTGCAACACATAGTTACATATTACATTTAGGTGACATCTCTGTACTTAGAAAGTTATTAAAGGTGAACTATAGCAAATGTTTATAGTCCAAGTGTCCATATAAAGATTATCTTTTTACTTAAAAAGTTATCCGCAAATTCTCTAGTGGACCTATCATTATTGTCAAAAATAATCAACATGAATGATCTCCACCAGTCACCAATTTACTCAAACCATCCACACTCATATGAGCTTTCCATTCAAGATTTCTTGTCCTATCTTCTTCTAAACAAATTGAGAACTTGAACCACATATTTTTGGAAGCTATACTGAAATGCTAGCACATATACTACTTTAGAGTAAGTAGCTTTCAAACAAAACATAATTGGAAGTTGCAAGAATTTGAATAGGAGGCAGTCCAACTCAGCTGCATGCATAAGGTCTTCAGAGCATCAGAACAAGTATAGTCAGCTGCAAGCATAAGGTCAACCAGAGTATCAGAATAAGTATAGTCAGCTTCAAACAAATTTTGAGAGATTGAGGAAGTACAGGGGGGATGCCGAACCTGGAACAGGAGCTAACAGCCGAACCGAATATAGGGGCGGAGCACGGGGGTGGCCTACACGTGATTCATTGAGCGACCGGAGGTGGAGCTAGAAGTTGGATTGCAAAACCATGGAAAAGCTCGATTCCGTCAAGCACAGACAGGTGAGTGAAGCCGGGAGCGGACGGTCGGTGACGGGACTTGAGCTCAGAGGGCCGCACGAGGCACGTCATGCTGCACAAGGTAGGAGGCAGTGGTCGCGGTGCCTCCCTCAGAGATGGTTGACGCGCGAGATTTATGTCATGTCTTGAGCCTCGAGTGCCTCGCGCCGGGCTAGGCCGCTATGCTTCACCGGTAGGAGGTGAGGTGCGGGAGAGGGCGCGAGCGTCACCGAGACTGATAGGAGGAAGCGGGGGCGTGACTCAGGTAGGTGGCGTGTTTGGGCGCCGGGGACGGCAGGATCGAAGGCGCGCTGGGGATTAGGGAAGGAGGTGGCTGAAATCGTGGTGGCGGCGGGGGGAGGTGACGGGAGGCGCGTTGGTCGGGGGAGAGGTGAGCAGAGGTATGACCGCAAGGGGAAGGTGGCCGGAGGTGTGGCTGCCGGGGAGAGGTGACCAGAGGCACGGCCGCAGGGGGAAGGTGGCCGGAGGCGCAGCCGCAGGGGCAAGGTGGCCGGAGGCGCGGCCGCCGGGGGAAGGTGGTAGATGGCGGCGCGGCGGTCGGAGGAAGGTGGGCACGATGGTACTCGGGGTCAGGGTGGGTTGACCCGATCCAGATTCATTTTTTGTTCGCATACCGGTGGAGAAAAACGCAGCCCATCCTATGTAGGGCGCCAGGGTAACAGAATATTATTCTGTTACTAGTAACGGAATAGTCCAGCCCTATATATATAGGACAACACTATTCTGAATAGTCCAGCCCAGAATTAGAATAGTTATTTGGATCACATCCAGCCCTATAAGGGCCCAACAGCTCCCTCCCGAACTTCCTGAACTTGCAGAAAAAAAAAGAAATGCCCCACGCCCACCACTTCCCCTCCCCGATCCAGCGACCCCCCACCCCCCAGGGCAACCGCCGCCGCCCTGGCTCCGGCGCGCGGCCATCCCGGCCCCCACGACTGTCCTCCGCCGCCGGCGAGCCCCTACGGATGTCCTCCGCCACGGCCACCACGCACATTCGCCAGCCGCCGCGCTCCAGCCACCTTCTCCCACCAGCGCAGCCTCCCACCATCTTCCACGGCCACCGCGCCTCCCCAGGACCTCCACTCGCCGCCGACGCAGTTCCCCGTCGCCTCCGTCCACTGCCGCCGCTGTGGATCCCCGTCTTCACCGCGGCTCCCCAACACCACCACCCGAGCAACCGGTGCGGTCCAGGATCCCGCGCCGCCGCCGCCCTCCATGGACGCGGATCCGGTAACCAAAGCCGTCCACGGGTGCGGATCCGCCCAGGGCCGGCGAGCCCCACCCTCCCAATCCTCCTATCTGCCTCCCCCTGCACCGTGCTCTCCTTCCCAGGCGTGCGTCTGGCGTGAACTTCCTGCTACGCCACCGCGACCTTCCCTCCCTTCCGGCGCGGCCTGCCCTTTGGTCCGGCGTCGCCCTCCTACTCCTCCTCCACAGCTCCATCCCCATCCTCCCTCCCCCGAACAACTTCCTCCTGCCTACTCACTCCATCTTCCTCCTTCTCTCTTCTCCCCACTTCCTCCTCCCATCTCGTCTGATGGTCAATTTTTTTTCCAGAAAAATTGATCCTGTTGCTCCCTGTAATGTTCAAAGCTTCGTGATTTCTTTGGGATTTGCTACATTGTAATTTGACTAGAGGTTTGCATATGTTCAGATGAGAGGTTGCACACACAAAAAGGGAAAATTTTGGGTGTAGAAATTGACACTAGTTTTACCCTGACTTGTGTTTCTTATTTTGTTTATGTGAGAAAACAAAATTGTGTTTTAGAAGTTCATTTATTATTTCCCCAAAAGTTCATATATTACTACCTATATGCATTTTGACATTTCACAACATCAACATTAGAATTTTGAAGAAAAAATCGTGTAGAAGTTCATGTACAAAAATTAATGAACCTCCCTACGCCGATGGGACGTGACTCACACCCACAACTCCGTCTGCACTGCTCCTAAGCACCTCCACCAGCGTAATTTGTGTACTAGAGTGTTGTGCATACTACGAATTGGTGTATTGTGTACGTGTATTCTTGTGTGTAATTTTTTTCTTTTCAAAAGCATGTGAAGTTCATGTTTCAAGAAAATTCGAAGTTCAGAGGTATAACATATAGATGAATTTCATCCAAAAAAAGAATTGCCTAGGACATTTCACCGAGAACAAAAAATGCATAAAAAGTGTCACACGAAAAATAAAAAAGTCACAATAATATACAATATATTAAGTTCTTAGAAACTAGAGAATTCTTTTTTAGTAACTTTAGTTGTTTCTTAAAAAAGGGACTCTAAGAAGTTCAGATTTAGAAAACTAAGCAGTTCAAGGTGAAAACAACGGGAAGTTCAACTAGTACAGGAAATGCGTTTTAGATAGGAATATAAGAATAGAAAATAAAAGGCTTATAAAGTTTGTTGCAAGAAGTTCACGTGCTCCTCATGGTGAAGTTCAAGATCTCTAGTGCGGGACGTCCAACCTTTAATTACATGTAAAAATCAGGCGAAAAACGACGTTGTTTTTTCCATTTTTAAAACTACTCTCAAACGACAAAAAATTGGAACATCTGTCTATATGAAAAAGATGCTCCTATTCATAAGCTTTCCAATGGTATATTATATGTTACATTCCGATGTACAGTTTAAAAGTTTCATGTATACCAATTAAAACACATTTTCGTGTAATGAAAAATATATTTTGAACCGTCACAAGTATGAAAAAATGATAAACGCGGGAAAGTTGTGTGTTTTCAACAGCTTTTCATTGATATATCATTTTCTCAATTCTGATAAGTGGTTGGGGAGTTACGGGTAAAAAATAACACGTGAAAAATAGAGTGAAGTTCAAAAAGAACTGATCCAGAAGTTCAATCTCTTCACGAAGTGCTTTTTCAGAGACTCTGTTATTTCGATGAAGGCAGAACGCATGATCTTAGAAGTTCAGATCGATAACTGCCAGAAGTTCACGTAGTACACGGTGTGCATTTTGTATTAAAAAAGAATGAAAATGCAAAGCCTAAAGTTTTCTTGCTAGAAGTTCAAGTGCTCGGCCAGAGAAAGTTCAAAAATTCTTGTGATAGGGGTGAAAACAACACAGAAGTTCAACTACTGCAAACGAAAATACGTCACAGAAGTTCAACGTGAAAACAGCAGGAAGTTCACCTACTACACTGAATGAATTCAGATGAAAAACTTTCAAAATCGCCGCGAGTATGAAAAAATGATCAACACGGGAAAGTTGCGTGTTTACAACAGCTTTCCATCGGTATATCACCCGCTCAATTCCCGTGAGTGAGATGGAGAGCTACGAGCAGTGGATGAAGATCTACGAGCAAAAAAATCACGTGAAAAACAGAGTGAAGTTCAGGTACACGCGCCGAGAAGTTCAGGTTCTTCACGCGGTGCATTTTCGAAGAATCTGTTTCGCGATATAGGCAGAACGCATGATCCCGCCGTTTTCGAAATTACTTGAAAATGGTGATATAGGAATCAGAGAAAACCATCAACATGAAAAAGTTTTGCATTTTCCGTAGCTTTTCAGCGGTATACTATTTGCCCCATTCCGATAAAGTTTGTAGAAATTACGGTGAAAATACGTTTTTCACCATTTTCGAAACTGACTTAAAATCATAAAGAATTGGGAGAAACAATACATACCAAAAAGTTTCGTATCTGTTCAAGCTTTCCAACGCCATATCATTTGCTGCATTCGGACGAACGATTAAAAAATTAGCTCGAAAATACGAACTCGATAGGACTTGGACCATTTTCTAAATTATTCTTAAACCATTCAAAATTAGAAAAAAACTTTAAAGATGAAAAAGTAGTGCATTTTCATAAGCTTTCCAACGCCGTATCATATGCCTCCATTGGATTAGCCATTTAGAAATGACATTGAAAAAACGAACTCAGCTGTTCGGTTTACGAAAATTTACGTTTCTTCAAATTACTCTTTAACTATAGGAAATTAGAGAAAACTTTCAACATGTGGAAGGAGCGGTTTTGTAGCAGCTTTCCAACACCATATTATATGCCTCATTCCGATAAACGGTTTAGAAATGCGATCGAAAATACGATTCACATTTTTTGTGTGAAGAAAAAACGGTTTTCAAAACTGCTCTTAAACCGCTTATATTTTGTCAATAATTTAAGTTGGGTCATGATACTGATGTCCATAGCTTTCCAACGATATATGGCAAGCCCCATTTGAGCAATGTTGGCGGAAGTTCAACCTAGTTCACAGGGAAGTTCAACGTACTACTAGCGGGGCAGGTCAGGTTGTGATCAGAATATTATTCTGATCCCGTGATCAGAATATCATCGAATGTCTCGCACCACCATATTCACACATACACATGCATGTACGTATATATATACAATTTCTCCTACATGGAGGCATTAGTGTGGTAGCGGGTAATGGAAATCTCCTCTAGGATCTATGACTTGGTCGAGCAAAAATCCCGCTATTTCCTCTACAATTGGTCGTACGCGATCCATTGGTAGGAGCTTCTGCGGCACCTCATTGAACTGTTATGAAGGAGATCGATATGCATGTATTAGTTGTGTGACTAGATATCGATAATGATGTAAAAATTGTGTATAGTGTGTTCTGGCAAACGTACCTATATCTGTCTATCAGATGTGCTCCTTTCGGACGTCATCATGCGAATATTCTCGCAAACGTAGTATGCACATAAATCATTCCCTGGCTCCTGCTTAATGGCCTGTACGAGAATAGAGTACAATTAGATAATAATTAATCAAGCCTGATAATTAATATTATTGAAACTATAGAATCAAAGAGATTGCATGGTAGCTAGCTATAGTACTACTTAATTAATTACCGTGGGTCGATACCAATACAGTTTATCTCTGAACGGGCCTGGAACGTCTTCGATGAACTTTTGCCAAGCCCTGCCGGCCCGCCGGAAAGAAAATGAATAAAAGAGTTATTAATTAGTTGATATCAGGACATATATATATAATGAGATTGAAATTACCTGTTGACTATCCCCTTCACGATTGAGTACTCTTTAGCTTCTTTAAGAAGTGAGTCCAGTACTTCAACTTTTCCTTCTTTAACTTTAATGTCTACCAAGATCCAGTGGAACCTGCATGCGCACTTTAATGTCTACCAAGATCTAGTGGTATCTAGCTAGTAACAAAAACAGAATTTATAGTACAAGACAGTGTGGACTCACTGGAAGTTGTAAGGAAGTAGTATATCTGCATTGGTATTGAGGCGCTTCAAGAACTCTAGCATGTTATTCTCTACTTCTTGTTTATAATGTTCATATGACCACGTCTCTTCATTAATGGTATTTGGGTCAATGAACCCAATGCCATGGCGTCCAACTTTTCTCATTTCCATGTACCATTGATGCAATTCATACATTCTCGTTGGGAGGTTCTTGACCTCCTCGGGCTTGACCAAAGGTTCGCCACGGACATATTTCCGTTTTATTTCCTCCTCTCTAAGCGGAGACATGGGCTCTATCTCGAGGAATTGTCCAACAGTCATACCGAGCATTTTAGCCTGCATTATATGCTCCTCGGTTATTACCAAATTGCCCAGCTAGGGAACGTTAAGGTTTGCCCACATATATATAGGGCGCCAGTACTCTTATGTGTTGTTGGCACAACAAGCGGGGTATCGATTGCGTCGCCTGTTCTCCCAGATGGGGAACGGTTTTCCCGCATTTTTTGCCAGCTGCTTGGCTCGAGCTCGAGCTCGACTCCTTCTGTACTCGTGCTCGATGTGCCTTCCTGATTTGGCGCTCATAGTCTGAGTCAACAGGCTTGGGAGCTGGTGGCTAGCCATACGAATAAAGTGGTCAATCGTTTCCTCAGGCACTTTCTCCCTTGGCGGCGGTGCCGGCTTCGGTCCAAAATGGGCGTCCACTTGGGCCTTCACTATGGCTCTGTTTTGCTCCTCGGTCATGTTGTAAGGCCTCCGAGGAAGAGGAGCGAGGCTTGGACCATATTTATATCGCTTGCCTCCACCTGTACCTCCTGTACTACCTCGACTCGTAGCGCTATGCACGATAGCTGCGGCAGCCCTCTTCCCCGATTGCTGAGGCGGCGGAGACGGCTGACGTGGCTGAGTTGGAGCAGGAGGAGTTGCCTGACGCTGTACCGGACTTGAAGCAGGAGGAGTAGCCTCATGCGGTGTCGGACTTGAAGCAGGAGGACTGGCCTGACGCTGTGCCGGACTTGAAGCCGGAGGAGTGGCCTGCTGCTGTGCCGAACTTGGAGGAGGAGGAGTGGTCTCACATCGAGGAGGAGTCGGATGACGACGCGGTGTCGGTGGCCTTCGAAAGATGATGCAATCCTTTCTTCATAGGATGATACGATGTATGGCCTCTCCCAGTGTGTGCTCCTCGCACTACTAGGAAAAACCTTATACACAGAATCTTAGCAGCAGCGCGGTTTAAAAACAAACGCTACTGCTAATTAGCAGTAGCGAGCTTGAGGAAACCGCGCTACTAATAACCCGATAGTAGTAGTGTGGGTTTTTACCCCTCGCTACTACTAAGTGATTTCCACCGTGCCTCCCGGGACCAGCTGTAGTAGTAGCGTGGGTTATAAACCCACGCTACTACTAAGTCGATAGTAGTAGCGCGGGTTATAAACCCCACACTACCACCTGCATCTGCTCCCACCCCACCAACCATCCCACGCCATGTCTCAAAAAAAACACTCAACGCCCGATCCAGATCCCCAATCCCGTATCCGCTCCCACCTCCTCTCCTCCTCTCCCAAGTCCCAACCCGCCATGGAGGGGGAGCCGCCCGCGCAGGGCCCGCCCCCCAGCGCCGCCGCCGCCTACGGCTCCGGGCTGTAGGCGGCCATGGCGATCTCGCGCCTGCGCATCCTCCCCCTCCCCTCCTCCTCGTCGTTCTCCTCCGCGCCCTCGCCTCCCTCCCCACGCAAGCCACCGCGAGAGGCGGCCTCGACCCCTCGCCAGGTTCTGCTCTCTCCCTCCCTCTCTGGATTCCATTTCCTGGGGCCTGTGTGCAACGACGTCGTGCTAGACGGACCTTGATCGATCTCGGACGGGTAGCTAGCTTGGTGGGACACGGATCCGTTAGTTGGCTCGATTTTGTGGATTTGGGTGGGGGATGCTGCCGTTATTCACAAGCCAGCTAGTGCGGCTGTGCCTGGGGCTCAATTCGTTTCGGTAGAACCTGTACGGATTGGGAATGGCGTTAGTTTTGAGGAGCAGGAGCACCTTGGATGCATGATGAGTGCCTTATATTTCATGGGCGGCGGCTTCGAGGGACGCCGTGGCGCCCAGCTGCTGCCGTGGCTCTCCTTCCTCCGCAAGGCCGCGGAGCGCCGGGGCGTCCGGCTCGCCGTCCAAACCTGAATTTTCCATGGACCATGTTAAATTAAAGCTGTCAACTCAAGAAAAAAAATATGGGTCCCGGTGATATATATAGAAGTCAATTAAAATATTTTTCATTGACCATTTGTAGTAGTATAGATTTCTTAAAGGATTAAACAAAAATCTCCTATGTCTAGAACTAGAAGATATCTTAGAAAATTAGGATACAGAGCTAGAAGGATGCACAACTTTAGGAAAGAACGATTATTATATATTTAAGGTTGTAAAGGTTGTATGTTGTGTTGGCTAAGACTAAAGATTGTAAATTCATCATCGTACCAATGTCGTTCTCTTTGCAGATGATTCTAGAAACTATATTATGCTAGGAGTGCCTTACTGCAGCAACTAGCAGCAAGGCCAGCCACTGGTTAAACTGGAAAGTTGTACTGACTTTCAGCAAGATCATGCGATGATCTTAGTATGCTTCTGTTGCCAAGTAAGAAATAAAGTTTGTCAAAGTATGGATGTGGGCTAAAATGGAACCCGGTGGACAGATATTTCCCTAGAAAATCCGTTGAATATGTGAATCTAGAAGTACTGCTGATTGTAGAGATTGATTCTTTGAATTCGTGAATCTAGCGGACAGATTGCCTATCTGCCCGCTCGCTCGCCAGTGGCAGTGTTGCACACCGAGGTACGCGCCTCCCCCGTCGTCGTTCCTCTTCCGTTCGGGAACTCGCTGGTCGATGCGCATGCACGGGGCCAATGTTTGAAGCGTAGTACAACTGTCCAGTTCAGCGATGGTGGTGAGCCGGTTAAATTTGCAAATCTAAGTTTGTTTGTGCTTAAAATTCCTGCCTGTTGAGGGTGTAGCTTTCAGACGATTAGTTACCATGGGCTGCACCATTGTTGAGGAAATCGTTAACTGGTAGCTCCTCGGTCGGCTGGTGAGCAGGGGATTAGTAGGCTAATCGGCAAGTTAATCGGCCATTTAATCAATTAATCAGATGATTTATCGGGTAATCGGCTACTCAGGGACCCTATGAGTAGGGATTAATCGGCAAGTTAACTGGTTAATCGGATGAATTCTTGAACAGGGGGCTGCACTACGATTTGTGAATTACTAATGCTGACGAAACGGCGAGTGATTGATTCTACTGATGCATCTCTTTATGGTAGAAAAGCTCAACACTCTCAAGGACCAGCGCAGGGGACTGGAGGCAGGTCCGGTAGAAGCTTTGTCCAGTAAGAATTTCTTCACCCTTGGGCAACTTTGCACAAATGGACTGTGTATTAAACTCCAAGTGCTTCTTTTTGTTATGGATGGTCCGGTCTATGAACCATGTGATCAATGTTTGATTTCATATAGCTCTATCGTTGTCCTTTGCTGCATTTAACGGACTTGTAAACTATCTCTGCAGCACAGAATTTGACCATGGAGATGACTAACATGGCTTCTCTGTCTTATGCTCTATTTGTCAGTGAAAAATCTTGCACCTTGACCAACATAATTAAGAGGGACTAGAATGGTGAAGGACCTCTGCTGTATCAGCTAACAGTAACACATCAGCAGTACCTAATGATGTATGGTTCCAACCCTCAAGCCCATGATGGAACTGGTTACTTGAATGTGAATGGCCAACTCCATGCCAACTATCTTTTAATCTTACTATGCTTTTGCATTATCTTCTTCAGTGAGAAGTTGTTATATATGAAAGGGAACAGGGCAACGTGTTGCACTCTTGCTTTTGTTAGAGCACTACATTTTATTGTTAACCATGCTATGGTCCAAACTCCTTTTTATTCTGCTCATATGATATTGCTCATCTTTTGTTTTCTGTCTTGATGCCTCCTGTATTTAGAGTAGAAATATTCTTAATTTAGTGTTTCTTGAACATGGCCAGGGCAATGGATAAAATCTACTCTGGAGAGTTGATAGAGGGAGCACATGCTAAGTTGACTTTTTCCTACGGATTTGCTTATCGTGAAGATGCTTGCAAGGATGTAGAGGGAGCCGATCATTTGGAGAGATGCCATTGTTTGGTGTTTTTATGCATTTTGGTTTGCTTGTAACTGTGTTTGCACTAGCTGGCAAGAAGTGTAGGTGTTTTAATTGAAGGCTTGAAAACCATGACAATTCTGTATGCTCTTACAGGATGTGCTCTAATGCCGCTGGTTTATTATAAATCTTGGATTAGTAATGATGTGTAATGCAGTTGGTTTATTGCAAATATGTGTTCGTTTTAGTTGCTGGAATTGTATGCATAGAATGGAATTGGTGGCTTTTATTTTTTTAATTCCTAATTAGTTAGTAGTAGCGTGGGAAAAACCAAACGTGCTACTACTACTTCGTTAGTAGCAGCGTGGGTTTGAAATCGGGCTACTACTAACTTTTTAGTAGTAGCGTGGGGAAAAACCTGCTGCACTACTACTATTTCATTACCAGTAGCGTGGGTTTGCACCGGCGCTACTACTAAAATTGTTAGTAGTAGCGTGGGTTTACCCGCGCTACTACTAACTATTAGCTGTAGCGCGATACTAGTAGCGCGGGTACCCGCGCTGCTAGTAGCCTTTTTCCTAGTAGTGTCGTGCTGTCCAGGAATGTCAAGCTTTAGCCCTGAATATTGGTCCACCACCTCATCAACCACGACACGAGCATAGCCGGCTGGAATCGGGTTGCAATGGAAGGTTGCTTCAGGGGGATTTGTATAAGCAACGGCGTCCACCACCTTCATGGATATGTTCTTCATTTTAAAGTGTAGCTCACAGTTGGTGTTCTCCATGATGTCATCCACAGGGTATCTATCCAGCAGTGGGTCCCTCGGGGCGGAACCAACGCTGCTTCTCGGCATAGATGGGATGGTGCTATCCAATGCTGGATCATCCAGTAGCTGCTGCCGCTACTGAGACCCCCTTTCCTGACTAAGTGAGTCGATCTGCTGTTGCTGCCGCTGGAATTTGACTGCCAAGTCCAAGTGCACTGATTCTAGGCCTTGAAGGCGTTCATAGTCCTGCTTCCTCTGCTCCTCCTCCATCTTCGTCTTCTTCTCCTCCTCCATCTTCCTTCTTGCATGGGTCCTGTAGTCGACGTTCCATTTCGAAAAGCCCTCATACCAGGGAATAACGCCCTTGCCTCGTGTTCTTCCCGGGTGTTCAGGATTTCCCAGGGCGCGCGTAAGCTCGTCGTTCTCTCTGTTCGGCGTGAACACCCCCGTTCGAGCATCTTCTATTGCTTGAAGTAACTTCTCTTCGGCTCCTTTTAGACTAGCCTTCTTGGAAACCAGGCTTGTCTTCGGGTCCAACGCTCCCCCATGCGCATAGAACCAAGTTCTGCACCTGGGGGGCCAGCTCCTAGTAACTGGAGTGACCCCTGCATCCAGCATATCTTGCTCAGACTTATCCCACTTAGGCATTGCCACCGCGTAGCCACCTGGCCCCAACCTATGAACTGTGTCTTTTTTGCGGCATTGGCCTTGTTTTTTTTCGACCGTTCCTTAGATAATTCTGATTCCATTAATTTCACGAAAGCGGGCCAGTGTTCTCTTTGCTTCTCCAGTGTTCCCTTGAATTCTGGAGTCTTCCTTTCTGCAGCGACGTAGTTGGCCCATACAGTTTTCTTGTGGGTGTTGAATGCAACTGCCATCTTCCTAAGAGCAGCGTCCTTGACTTTCTGTACATCTGCATCAATGAAATGATCGGGTAGCGTGAAATGTTCCATCAGAGATTCCCAAAGCATTTTTTTGCTTTGTCGTCGACCCAAGTAACATCCGGATGTTTATTTTTTTGACTCTTTCCATTCTTGAATGGAGATCGGGAGTTGGTCCTTCACAAGAATTCCGCACTGACGAGTCCACTTGTTCGCAATGTTCTTAGGCATAAGGGGTTTGCCATTAGCTTTGATGGAGTCGATGTTGTACTTTACACCTTCCTTCAACTTTTTACCCGTGCCTCGCTTTGTCCTGCTATCCGTAGAAGCGGATTTGCTCGATCCGGAGGGCTAAAAGAAGATAGATCGATTCGTTAATATATCTTCAAATAAAAAAAGATGTGATGATCACCAGATGCCTGCTTATATAAATGTATACCTCGCCGGTAGTATTTGTTATTTCAAGATCAACATTGTCTGCATCATCATAATCATAATCATAATCATAGTTCATGACTTCATCAGCTCGGTCGTCGAGATCGAATATCTTATCATCACCCTCCCTGGTATTGTTCAGATATTGGGAGCCGTCATCTGCTTCATTCAGATCATTTGGCCTGCGAGGGATGCGTACGATCTCGAACAGGGTCTCTTCTCCCTCTCTGCCGGTATTGTCCACCATAGCTTTTATTTAACTAATCCAGAAGAAATATAAAACAATTTAGTATTCAAATTACAATGCATGGGTGCAATCAATAAGGAAAAACTGAATCATATAGTACATATATAATATGCATCGTGTCGAATAATATATAATCTCGAATACATCGTCTCGAATAATATATAATCTCGAATACATAATCTCTAATAATATATATAATCTCGAATACATCGTCTCGAATATTATATATCGAATACATCACTAGCTAGGCAGCTAATAAAGATCGAATACTACAAAAGAATCTAGGCCACTCGCGGTTCCTAACGCGCGGGCGGTGGACGCCTAAAGAGAAGGAACCATCACATGATCATATCTCCGATCATCTGCCCAAACAACCCGCCAGGTATGGAAGAACCTGACGTCCATAGCAGTCATGTAGCGACGGACGTGCTCGTCCTCCTCCCTAACACGGCGACGCACCACCTCCGGCGGGCCGGCTCCCTCTGCACTGAATGTGGCCCACGCGAACGCCACCAAAGGAGATCAGGGTCGAGGACGGGACCCGGGGCCGGGTTCCTCACCAAGCGGCGCGCCCCTGAAGGTAGCACCTCCCAATGCCAGCCCGGCGGAGCCTAGTCCCGGACATGGGTCTTCTGAAGCAGGACGTCGTCACGAACGGGTCGACGGCGAGGATGCGGGCCGGGCATCATCGAGAAAAAATACTATACGCCGCAAAAGTAACATTTTTTAATTGATTGGATAGTGACTTATATGCAAATTCTAAATTTCTATAACTAAAATTATAAGAAACTAAAAATTAACATTTCTATAACATTTCTAACATTTCTATAACAATTTGAAATTAATCTAATTCATCTAGCTAAAACTAACATTTCTAAAATTTCTAACATTTCTATAACATTTCTAACATTTCTATATACTATTTGACATTAATCTAATATATATAATTAATTAATTCATCTAAAACATTTGTATAAAAAACAGAAAAAACTAAAAACAGAATCATGTGTCTATGTGTGTGTGTGCGTGTGTGTGTGCGCGCGCGCGCGCGCGTGCGCGTGTGCACCTACGGCGACGGTGGCGCGGCGGCTTCGATTGGAGGGAGGAGAGGGGCTCACAGCGCGGGCGACGGCGAGGCGACGGGACGTACGGCGAGGCGACAGGACGACGAGGCAGAGGGGACGGGGGCGGCGGCGACGGGGACGGCGACGACGACGGACGACAACGGGGGCGGTGACGAGGGACGGCGGCGACGGGGCAGAGGAGAGAAGAAGCAGAGGGAGAACGAACTGCCGAATTTATTTGAAGTGTTTTCTTATATAGAACCCACCTTTAGTACCGGTTGGAGCCACCAACCGGTACTAAAGGTCTGTCTTGGCCAGGCGAAGCGGCGGGAACCGTACCCCCCTTTAGTACCGGGTGGTGGCTCCAACTGGTACTAAAGGGGGGTCTTTAGTACCGGTTGGAGCCACCACCCGGTACTAAAGGGGTGCGCTGGCAGGCGAGGGGCGCAAAGTTTAGTCCCACCTCGCCGGGCGAAGGGCAGCCGCACTGTTTTATAAACCCAGCCGCGGCTGCTCCCTCGAACTCCTCTATATAGCAGGCTTCTGGGCCTAACTATGACGCGCTGCCCTGTGAGCCTGCTGGGCCTTCTGGGTCTGAATTTGCACACCTGAGGTCTGACAGGCCCACTGGGCAGCGCCCCAACAATTTTTTATATATTTTTTCTTTTCTGCATTATTTATTTTCTTCTATTTATTTCTGAGTAAATTTTTTATATAGTTTTTTTCTTTTCTGCTTTATTTATTTTCTTGCATTTGTTTCCGAGTAGTTTTTTATATAGTTTTTTCTTTTCTGCTTTATTTATTTTCTTGTATTTGTTTCTGAGTAGTTTTTTATATAGTTTTTTTTATTTTTTGCTTTATTTATTTTCTTGTATTTGTTTCTGAGTAGTTTTTTTATATAGTTTTTTATTTTCTGCTTTATTTATTTTCTTCTATTTGTAGTGCTTTTAAGAGTTCATTTATAGTGCTTTTCAATTACAGGGCCATTTAGCTCAAAACAAATCAGTAAATGCATTAAAAATAGCAAATTATGTCAGTAAGGGTTGAAAGTTGATGACGTGACTTTGAATGGCGCCTGCTGAATGCAGAAAAAGTCCGGAGTTGTAATAAGTTATTAAAATTTTGAATTATCGGTGTAACAGATGAGTTCTCGTCCGAAACCCTGATACTTTGAAAGAGATTGTCCAATTTGTACACGAAATGCGTCCAGTTTTTGCCGTGACCCTCTCTACTCTTTTACACATGCTATGTGGGTGAAATAATGATATCATGCCAAGTTTCAACATTTTCAGAGTTCATTTTGTAGTGATTTTCAATTTTACGGTCATTTAGCTCTCTAAACAAATCGGTAAATGACTGAAAAAGAGCAAATGATGTCAGAAATGGTTGAAAATTGATGACGTCGCTTTCAATGCTGCATACTGAATGCAAAAAAAGTCTGGAGTTCAAATAAGTTTAAAAAAATGAAGTGACCGTGTAACAGATGAGTTCTCGTCCGAAACCTGATACTTCGAAAGAGATTGTCCAGTTTGTACACGAAGTGCGTCCATTTTTTGCCGTGACCCTCTCTACTTTTTTGCACATGCTATGTGGGTGTAATGATGATACCATACCAAGTTTTAACATTTTCAGAGTTCATTTTGTAGTGATTTTCAATTTCACGGTCATTTAGCTCTCTAAACAAATTGGTAAATGATTGAAAAATAGCAAATGACGTCAAAAAGTGTTGAAAATTGATGACATCGCTTTGGATGGTGCATACGGAACGCGAAAAAGGTATGGAGTTCAAATAAGTTTAAAAAAATGATGTGCCCGTGTAATATATGAGTTCTTGTCTGAAACTCTGATACTCCGAAAGAGATTGTCCAGTTTGTACACGAAGTGCATCTAGTTTTTGTCGTAACTCTCTCTACTCTTTTGCACATGCTATGCGGGTGAAATGATGATACCATGCCAAGTTTCAACATTTTCAGAGTTCATTTTGTAGTGATTTTCAATTTTACGGTCATTTAGCTCTCTAAACAAATCGGTAAATGACTGAAAATAGCAAATGACGTCAGAAAGTGTTGAAAATTGATGACGTTGCTTTGAATGGTGCATACGGAACGCGAAAAAAGTCTGGAGTTCAAATAAGTTTAAAAAAATGAAGTGCCCGTGTAACAGATGAGTTCTCGTCCGAAACCCTGATACTCGGAAAGAGACTGTCCAGTTTGTACACGAAGTGCGTCCAGTTTTTGCCGTAACCCTCTCTACTTTTTTGCACATGCTATGTGGGTGAAATGATGATATCGTGCCAAGTTTCAGCATTTTCAGAGTTCATTTTGTAGTGATTTTTAATTTCACGGTCATTTAGCTCTCAAAACAAATCGGTAAATGACTGAAAAATAGCAAATGACGTCAGAAAGTGTTGAAAATTGATGACGTCGCTTTGAATGGTGCATACGGAACGCAATAAAAGTCTGGAGTTCAAAGAAGTTTAGAAAAATGAAGTGCCCGTGTAACAGATAAGTTCTCGTCCGAAACCCTGATATTCCGAAAGAGATTGTCCAGTTTGTACACGAAGTGCGTCCATTTTTTGCCAAGTGAGTGGAGAGAGTGAGGGCGTAAACATGTCAGCAGAGAGTGAGGGGCGGCCGATGGGGGAGGACCGGCGCGGGGGGATTGAGGGGGAGACCGAGTGAGTGGAGAGAGTGAGGGCGTAAACATGTAAAAATATACATAAAAATACATTGATTATGAATGATCTTTTTGTGTACAAACTGAATTGTCAACATGAGTCCTCAACGGTTTAGAAACCGGTGAATGCTCATATTGCGACCACAAATTCTACACATAGAGTTCAACGAAGACCAAGTGCTTGTGATAGTTTGAGAAGTAACATATTTAAAGTGGTAAAAATCTTGCTAGGAGAGCGAGGTGGGACTAAAAACAGCCTGCCACAATCTCTTTACTACCGGTTCATGCCACGAACCGGTACTAAAGGGGCTGGCCGGGCCCCAGCCCCTTTAGTACCGGTTCATGGCATGAACCGGTACTAAAGGTTCACACTGAACCGATACTAAAGATCTCCTCCCGCCTAGCCGTTTGAACCGGCACTAATGAACACAATAGTGCCGGCTCAAATGCAAACCGGCACTAATGTGTCTCACATTTGACCCTTTTTCTACTAGTGTTGGAAGAGGTTGAAAGCTTGGATAGGGCAAAGTGGCCGAAGAACGATGGGACACATTTGATGGCTGTGTTGCATTTGAACCTTACCATAAATTTCCATAACTTCTTAGGGTGGTAATTAAAGTATGCGAGCAGGAGGTAGCCTTGGCCCATATCTGGAGATGATTGGGCCAAATAAAAAAATGTATGTACATAAAAAATCACATACTTTAAAAAAGGTATTTAACAATGCTAGAGATTTTTTTAAATGTCTCATATATTATTGTGATTAAAACATGTGTTCATGAATTTTGAAATATTCATGTAAGTAAAAGTGTTCTTGTAGTCTAAATAGTGTTTGTGTGATTTCAAAATGAGTTCATGCCTTTAAAGAAATGTTCAGATATTTTTAAGAAAATGTAGGTGCTATTTACTTTATTGTTCATATAATGTCTAAACATTATTTATGAATTGAAAAAAAAGATTGTGTATTTGTCTATATATAAAAAGGACAAACGGGAAGAACAAGAATACACCTTAACATTGTATTAAAAAGGATTATATCTTCTCAAATAATAAGAAAAACGACATATTAAATATAAAAGAAAGACAAGAGAAAACAAAACAAATTAGTAAAGAAACGAAAAAAGTGGCATACGATCGGCCCTCATGGCATACAACACGCCCCTCAAATAGAAGTTCGTTGAGCTGCAGTGTTTGATGTAGCCGAGGAAAGGCAGAGAACGGCTCTTCTAGAAGAGATGGAGGAAGCAGCAACCAGTGATAGTCATGTGGAAGAAGACTCCTCCAGGAGACCGGCCAAGTGGTCTTCGGTGACGGAAGTGCATGGCTGAGCCATATCCCACTGACCGATCGACTCGATAGTGGTTTGGAGGGGTTGGGAGTAGAGATCAAGAGGCCGGCGAGAAGATGGACAAGTTTTACGCTTAGGAAGATGGCCTGCCACGATTATCGGGGAGTAACTAATCAACGGGTACCACTTCGGAGGAATCCCATCGGACGCATGTGGGAAAGCCCCAGCGCACCGCGTGGTGCGCCCAACTGTCGTCACATGTCTCATAGTTTTTTTTTTCTGCATGCATTTTATTTTTCCGGGTTCTTATTGGGGTTTTGGATTTTCCTTGATTTTTCCTAGGTTATCTCATTAACTTTTTCTCTCATTAAGCACACAGTAAACTGATGATTGGGACAATATATTTTTTTCTTTACTGTATGACCAGTATTATACGCATCTAGTGTTGATTAATTCAGAGTCATCCGATTTATTCAAGATTTGTAAGTGGGGAGGTACGTCTACTGGGTTTGTTTGTCGACAGTACTTCTAGAACCCATATTGAGTTTCGAATCACTTTATCTGTTTCACGCCAGCTCCAAATGTTTTGATAGCATGACTACTTAGCTAAGGCGTACTAGCTAGGAAAAAAGTTTCATGGTTCTTACACGAGATAACATGTCAATCTCCAACAACACAAATGAGGACGAGTCTTGCTTACGCATCTGTCTCGTCTCCAAGTCTAGGACGATGAGCCGGCGGTCCTTGTTGAGCAGCCTGTCGGGACTGCATACCCGTAGCAAAACTACCCCGCTCCTCTCCCCAGATCTGTACTCAAACTCAATCATCACAGGCCCGGAAGGAATATTGGGGTCCAGCGCCCGCAATTTCCCCTCCGTGTTGATGACGTCGTCCAGCGTCCAGCAACCCGAGTGTAACTTCCACACCAATATCATGAACTCGTCAGCGGCAAGAAAGCGCAGTGTCCCATCGGGCGACGTCCCAAGGTGGCGTTGGCTTGCTCACAGTTTGAGGGTGGGACTGGGATCTTTAGCGTGCCGGGGTTTTTTGTGTGGATGTCATATGTGAGGATGTTGTCACCATGCCAGACGAGCCAGTGGATGATGCCACTAGGAAGAACAACGGCGTCGCGGTGCTCCTGGAGAGACCACCATGGGAAGCCAAGGTGGCCAACATGAATGGAAGGCGACCATGTGCCACCGGCATTTGACGATATTGTCTGAATCGTTATACTATCCCAACAATCTACATAGCCGCTGAGATCTGCGACCAAGAGCGTGAAGCAGCAGTCACTGTAGATTCCATCTGCAGCAGTGAGTAGGACATGCGTGCTGATCTTGCAGCGAATGTAAGAGATGTCTGGTGGCTTAGAAAAGAAGGTGCGCTCACCAGTTATGGAGTCGTAGTCGCACAGGTCAGAGCGGCGTTCGGATTTCTTCCGTCTGTTGATGTGTCACAAGCGGCGGCATAGGAGGACGAGACCGCCGCACGGCGTCAGGAGTCTATATTTGGCAAGCAGATCAGCGGCTTTGCATGACATGAAGGGAGACAGATGGTCGGAGAAGGACATGGCGGCGGGCGTGGTTGCTTGCACAAGAGTGAGGGGTGGAGGCGGAGCATCGACGTTATCATGGACGTGGAGTTAAGCGAGGATGCGGGGTGGTAGAATGCCTCCTTGTTGGGTCACATGGCGGATGAACGGTGGGTTTAGGATCTCACGGCGGAGGTCCTTGCAGGCGGCAGCGCAGTGAATGAGGGTGGATTGGTAGGAACGTGCGACGATCTCAAGCATGAGGTCGGTTGGAAGCATGCACACTACCGGTAATGCACGTGCCTCGGGCGCGCATGTGTTACTCCGTCGACGCTTTCGAGGAGCGGGCACAGAGAGCGGTGAGACAGGAGCGACCGCCGTCTTGAGCTTGAGCTTGGGGACGAGCGAGCGCTGCACCATCCGCCCACCGATGAATGAGGGATGCGGCTTATGAGGAAAGCTGGGGAGGAGGCGGCTTATAAAGCCGCCAAAAGAACTGGCCATTAATCGTTTGCCCTGACACCTAGCAAATTTTCTTTTAGTGCGACGGGAGTAGTTATGTGGAGTTTTGAGTACATTGTTATTTTTTTTCCTGTAAAAGCGATATGTTTGCGATGGAAGCTCAAATATAGCGTCATGTCAAGTCATTGTACATAGTGCCATTGTAAAAACAATTCACTGAAACATGGGCATTTTTCAGTACGCTATGCTGAAGCTGAAGCTTTTTAATGCAATTTTCTGAGTGTATTTTTTGAATACAGGTGCCATATCATCTTAATTGAAGCTAACTACAGCACTCAACACGACATTTTTGTCATTGCTTACACACGACAACTTTTAAGTGTTGTTTTTGTTTTAGGCCCTTTTCAGCAAAAACATGGGCTTTTTTGTGTTGTACTCCCTCTGTAAACTAATATAAGAGTGTTTAGATTACTACTTTAGTGATCTAAACGCTCTTATATTAGTTTACGGAGGGAGTAGTTTTCAGCCATGGAGATGTCAAGATCAAGACTGAAAATGATATTAAACATGTGCTCAAGGATGTTAGACACGTGCCAAAGGGTTGAAGAAATCAAATTTCTCCTAGTGCACTCCATGGTGATTGCTATGTGATTTCTAAAAGGTGGACATGAACAATCCGGTGGGTATGTCTACATGTTTCTAATGGTATGTTGCTCCCTCGAAGTTATATATTATGGCACATATTAAGAATCTTCACTTCGGGTGGTATTCTACCAGATTTTTCAGTTTCCCCAGGCGTTGCGGAAGTGGTGGAAAATCTGGGATCAGTGTCGTTGGACAAATCAATGTAATATCATGTGAAAATGAAGAGGCTAAAATATTTTGGTTTTCTATTAATCACACAATCGGGTTCATGCAGAGTACAAGTGTAGAGGAGGTTTGAAGTACTACAAAGCAAGACATTGAGGTTTGAAGTGCTCAATAATAGAAAAGGGATCATGGCGGCTCTCCAAGCACCCCATGTCTGGTCCATGTCTCCCCATGCGAGACGCCAACTGTCGGTGCTAATTGACGCTAGTTTAAACTGGGAACCCTTCAAGCACCCCGTGTTGGAGATGCATTTACACTTCTAGGGTGCTTACCTTGGGCGCGCAAGGCCACAGCCCATCGTAGGAGGAATTCTAGCGTACTACCGGAACAGGGCTCGATGCCGACGGCCGCAAGTATGCCGACGGCTACCGTCGGCCTAATCCAGACTATGCCGACAGCTGGCCCCAGGCCGTCGGCGTACAACAGCCGTCGGGCTATCCCAGTGTACGCAGACGGCCCCCGTTGGCAAAGAAATGCCGTCGGCATACACGAATCTATGCCTACAGCTGCCGTCGGCATAGCTGCGGGCCTGGCGACCACGCCCTTGACAGGCGGCTAACGGCGTTAGATCTATGCTGACGGCTGGGACGGGTGGCCGTCGGCATAGATACGAACGCCACATCATCGATCCAAGGCACACCGACCAAGGCCTATGCCGACGGCTGCCGTCGGCATAGATGCCACGTCATCGATCCGCACCGCGCCGTCCATCTGCCCTGGCCACAACTATGCCGACGGCTTTGCCGTCGGCATACATATATTTTTTCCTTTTTTTCATAGCTATATTTTATGTTTTCTTACATATTATTATCTGACTAACTTACATATAGCATGTGTTAATATAAGCATACATACATTATTTTCGGTTTATACGGAGGGGCGGCACCGCCGTCGGCCGGCACCTGGAGTGGGGAACTGCCGCATCGGGTCTATAGGAAGGGGACTTTGCTCCCAAGTGTATATATATTGGATGACCTACCACAACCGGGTGGTGTTGTGGCATGTCCGAAGAGGCGGCACGCCTCTCCGGGACATGGCCCCCCTCACGGACAGCGCCACAGCCGGCACCTGGAGGGGTGAAACGGACGCGTCGGGTCTACACGGAGGGGATGTAGCCGGTTTGGCCCGGATGTTGCTCCCAGGTGTCCCTCTGTGCTAACCTAACACAACCGGGTGGAGAGACCCACTGGTCAAAGCCCGTCCGTGGGAAGTCAAAGGGCTAGATCTCGTGGTCAACCGCTCCAGGGTTATGCGGGACGGGGCCCTGGGGGGTAGCAATGCCACTGGAGCGTCGCACCGGCCCCTCATACATGCGGGGTGGTGTGGTGGCATGTCCGAAGAGGCGGCACACGTCTCTGGGGTGTGTCCCCCCCTCACGGACGGCGGCGCCGCCGGCACCTGGAGGGGGGAAACGGACGCGTCGGGTCTACACGGAGGGGATCTTGTTGTGGGTCTGGTCCGGATGTTGCTCCAAAGTGTTCCTATGGGCTGACCTAACACAACCGGGTGGGGAGGTCCACTGGTCAAAGCCCGTCCGTGCAAAGTCAAAGAGTTAGATCTCGTGGTCAAACGATACAGGGTTAGGCGGGACGGGGGCCCTGGGGGTAGCAATGCCACCGGAGCGTCGCACCGGGCCCTCATACATGCGGGGTGGTGTGGTGGCATGTCCAAAGAGGCGGCACACGTCTCCGGGGTGTGCCCCCCCTCACGGACGGCGCCGCCGCCGGCACCTGGAGGGGGGAAACGGACGCCTCGGGTCTACACGGAGGGGATCTTGCTGTGGGTCTGGCCCGAATGTTCTCCAAAGTGTTCCTATGGGCTGACCTAACACAACCGGGCGGGGAGGTCCGCTGGTCAAAGCCCGTCCGTGCAAAGTCAAAGGGCTAGATCCCGTGGTCAAACGCTACAGGGTTAGGCGGGACGGGGGCCCTGGGGGGTAGCAATGCCACCGGAGCGTCGCACCGGGCCCTCATACATGCGGGGTGGTGTGATGGCATGTCCGAAGAGGCGGCACGCGTCTCCGGGGCGTGCCCCCCCCCTCACGGACGGCGATGACACGGTAGTAGATGTTCTGCGGTAACGATGCGGCATGAATATTATTAAATACTCGGAGAGCGATAAAATCATGAGTTTTTTGCACGACGTGGGCACATGTGCTATAGAAATGATGGTATTTTTTCATAATTTTTGGTGATGGAGAAGTATCCGAAAAATTCCCTCTACGCGGATTGCCCTTCGCGCGTCTACGGGTGTGGCCGGCGGCCTCCGGGGGCTAGCATGCCGCCAAATCTTGCGTAGGCGGCCTCTCACAAGTCTAGAAGTGTTGTGGCGGTTGCAAACGCCCGGCATGCGTGTCCGGGGTGTGCCCCCCTCACGGACGGCGCCGCCGCCGGCACCTAGAGGGGGAAACGAACGCGTCGTGTCTACACGGAGGGGATCTTGCTGTGGGTCTGGCCCGGTTGTTGCTCCAAAGTGTTCCTATGGGCTGACCTAACACAACCGGGTGGAGAGGTCCACTGGTCAAAGCCCATCCGTGCAAAGTCAAAGGGCTAGATCCCGTGGTCAAACGCTACAAGGTTAGGCGGGACTGGGCTCTTGGGGGTAGCAATGCCACCGGAGCGTCGCACCGGGCCCTCATACATGCGGGGTGGTGTGGTGGCATGTTCGAAGAGGCGGCACACGTCCTCGGGGTGTGGCCCCCCTCACGGACGGCGCCGCCGCCGGCATCCGGAGGGGGGAAACAGACACATTGGGTCTACATGGAGGGGATGTGGCTGTGGGTTTGGCCCGGATGTTGCTCCCAGGTGTCTGGGAGCGCCAACCATCTCCCTCCAACGGTCTTGGATCTGCCGCCCCCCCACCCCCACCGTTGACGACCCCCTCCCCCTTCACTCACCTGACCAACTAAGCTCCAAATCGAGCATGCAAGGCGGTGGCCATGGCGCTCCCGGACCCGCGACCAGGCCACGACCTCGGTGGATGAAGCTACTCGAGTTCGGCGCCTCCCCTCCCCTCCCCTCTGTGTGGTTCCGGGAGAGGAGAGGGTCGAGCAGTTAAAAGAATTAAAAAATCTATATGAAATAATAATACATAAAAACATAAAATGGAAAAATATTACTATAAAAAAATTAAAAAATCTATATGAAATACAAAAGGAAAAATATAACTATAAGAAAATATTAAAAAATCTAAAAAAAATATATGTCGTCGGCATAGGTGCCACGTGGCATCGTCAGCTATGCCGACGGCTTAGCCGTCGGCATACTTCGCCTTATCCACTCACGGGCTCGCCCCCTCCACCCATTCCCCATCGCGCCCCGACTCCCCACCCGCCACGCTGCGCCGCCGCTCCACCCTGACCCACGCCGCCGCCACGCTCTCTGCCCACCTCCTTGCGCCGCCGCCGTCAGCCTCGATACCCGGACCCGCGTCGCCGCCGCGACCCTCTCCGCCCCCTCCTCGCGCCGTGCCCCTCTCCTCCCTACTCGTGCCGTGCCGCCACCCCGACCCAGCTTCGTCGCCGCCTCCAGCCCGCCCCCTCACCCCACCGCCCCCTGCTCGCGCCGCGCCCCTCTCCGCACCCTCCTCGCGCCGCGCCGCCCCAGCCAGGCCGCCCCGAGTCCGCCTCCCTCCTGCTCGGGCCTCGGCCCTCGCCGTGCCGGCCGGGGCTCGGAGCCCTCCTCCGGCGACCCTTGCAGCGGTGGCCCCGCCGCCCGTCCCGGCCCCTGCCCCGGCGACCCCTACAGCGGTGAGATGGATGCATGGATGAATTTTTTTTGCATTATGTTACTAGTTGTTATGTGCATGGATGCATGGATGAAATTTGTGATAGTTGTTATGTTACTAGTTGTTAAATGAATTAATGAATATTGGTAGATGGATGGATTGATGAATGTTGTTATGTTTTGTTAGATGAATTTGTGATAGATGGATGGATTAATGAATTTGTTAGATGGATTTGTGATAGATGGATGGAGGAAATTTTGTTAGATGGATGGATTGATGAATATTTGTAAGTTTTGTGTTTTGTCATGTTGTTTCATATGATACATTATTTGTCATGTTTAGTGTTAGGTCATGTTGTTCCATAGGACACTTAAATAAAGCTTTTTTGCAATTTGAGATGTTGTTTCATGTTGGTTCATAATATAGTGTCAATGCTTTATGTGATATGTGATGACCTATTTTTTTCACTTGGTGTAATTAACAGGATTTGTGGTGTTCCATCTTCGTGGAGTGATCGTCGATGTTGGAGGTGTTGGTCCACGATCATCCCTCTCCTTTGATCGACTACATCGGAGGGTGAGCAGCAATTCCATGACCTCGTCCACTTTTTTCCATGTCACTAGATTAAATTTTCACATCAAGTCGCGTAACCTAGGTCTCCCGTTCGAAAGGGTTGCATCGATAAATATGCATTCAATTGCATATTTATCACCACAGCTCTTTCGGATTGTCCAGCGCTTTCCACGGACAGCCCGAGGATGTGTAGATTGGGTACGTTGTTCATGCTCTACCCCGTTCCGAGACAGGATTTCGGCGGCGCCTCCCTGTTGTTCTCCGGATGCACACCATAGCACTGCCGAGACGTGTATTTGGAGAACAGCGGGGATTAGGACTCATCTTTACCTATTAGAGATGTAGGTGGATTAAATGTTGATTCTCGTCAACCTTGTAAAAAATAAAATATTGATGTGAGTAATTTAAATGAATCCTTAATTTTGTTGTGTGGCTTCCAATAAAGCAGAGATGGCAGATAATCAGTGGATGTATAGTGGGTTTTTCCGTCGGAATCAAGTAACAACAAAGTGGGTCGAGAAAACTGATGTGTTTTTGAAAGAGATATTCCGTAGTCCAATGAGGATGGTGCCAGAATGCCCGTGTGCCAGATGTAAGAGACGTGTCCGCAGAGATAAGAGTGAGATGACTAAGAACCTTCGCACGCATGGATTTATGCCCAACTTTAATATGCCGATAAACTTTGCCCAGCGGGACCGTGGTAGAGAGGATGTGATACGACAACGCGTCGCTGGTTATGAGGACGATGGGGTTAGAGACATGCTAGATGATGTCTTTGCTGCACAGCCGACACCTCCGTCACATTCAGCGAATGAACCGGAGGAGCCGGAGGAAACCGCAAAGGCCTTTCTGAAAATCTTGGCCTCCTCAAAGAAACCTCTCTATGAGGGTGCCAAGCTGTCTGTGCTGGATGCCATCTCACAACTGATGGCAGTCAAGGCTGAGTACGGCTGTAGCCGAGGTTGCTTCGAAGCATTTCTGGGAGTATGGGCTAATAGCCTGCCTGAGGGCCATGAACTGCCGAAAACCATGTACGCTACGAAGAAAATCATGAAGGCGCTCTCCATGGACTATGAGAAAATACATGTTTGTCCAAAGAATTGCCTTTTGTTTAGGCATGAGTATGCAGATGACAAGTACTGTAGGAAGTGCGGTTCCTCTCGGTATATTGAGGTGGTCCATAAGCATGGTCAGAAGCAGCAACTAAAAATCCCTGTGAAGGTTCTTCGGTATCTTGATTTTATAAAAAGACTGCAGCACCTTTTCATCACCGAGGAGTCTGCCAAATTGATGAAGTGGCACAAGGAAGGGAAAAGGTACAATCCAAAAAAATTTGTACATCCATCAGGAGGTGAAGCATGGAAGTCATTCGATATAGAGTACCTGGAGGAAGCAGCCGAGGCTGGGAATGTCAGAATTGCTATAACAGGTGATGGGTTCAATCCATATGGTATGTCGTCTAATCCATACAGCTGTTGGCCCGTATTTGTTATTCCGCTCAATCTCCCTCCCGACGCCATAATGCAACGCAAGACCATGTTCCTGTCGCTTATAATTCCGGGGCCTGAATATCCGGGGAAGAATTTGAGTGTGTCTATGCAGCCGTTGGTGGATGATTTGCACCATTCTTGGTACTTCCCGAGGTTGACATACGACCGACATCTGCAGAAAAATTTCTTGATGAAAGTTTGGCTACAATATTGCATGCATGACTTTCCCGGTTATGCCCTGTTCCGCAGATGGTGTACAAGTGGAAAGATGCCTTGCCTAGTGTGCATGCAGGCCTTGATTTTCATTTGGCTGAAGAAGGGTGGCAAGTATGTTGCATTTGACCTGCATCGACAGTTCCTCCCTCCAGACCATCCTGATAGGGAAGACAAGAAGAACTTCACAAAAGGCAAAGTTGTCCATGAAGTAAACGAGATTTCAACATTTTCTGGTGCGGATGTGCTTGCTCAGCTGAAAGCTCTTAAGCCTGCCAGTGAAGGGAAAGGCAAAGGCAAAGTCAAAGGCAAAGGCAAAGCCACAGGCGAAGACGAGGGCGAGGGCAAAGGAAAAGGTAAAGGGATTTTTTTGAAGGATATGGTGAGACACACAACTAGACTCACATTACCCCCTTCACGCAGCTTCCCTATTTTAAGGACCTCAAACTTCCATACAACATATACGTGATGCACATGGAAAAGAATGTCACAGAGTCCCTTTTTCGCACGATCCTCAACATTCCTGATAAGACAAATGATAATGTTAATGCTAGAGTTGATCAACAGAATATTTGTGATAGACCACGTCTACACATGCAGCCTCCCACAGGCAGTCGAAAATCTTGGTTCAAGCCAGATGCTGATTTCGTACTTAAAAAGGATCATAAGATGGAGGCATTCAAGTGGCTGAAACACGTCGTGAAGTTCACTGATGGTTATTCGTCGAATATAAGTAAGGGGGTCAATCTTTCAACGGGCAGAGTGACCGGGCTCAAGAGTCATGACTATCATGTATGGATTGAGCGGATTGTGCCGGTGATGGTTCAGGGCTATGTTCCCGAGCATGTCTGGCGTGTGCTTGCGGAGTTAAGCCATTTCTTTCGCACGCTTTGTGCTAAAGAAGTATGTCCTGAGAAGATAAAAGAAATGCATAAGAAGGCGCCGGAGTTGATATGCAAGCTAGAGAAGATCTTCCCGCCAGGCTTCTTTACTCCGATGACACATCTCATTTTGCACCTCCCGAACGAGGTATTGTTGGGGGGCCCTGTGCAGAATCGTTGGCAGTACGACCCTGAGAGACAGAACAAGCATCTAAGACAAAAATGTGGAAACAAAGCTAAGATTGAAGCTTCCATAGCTGAGGCAGTTATCCTAGAGGAGGTGGCAGACCTCAGGACAGCCTACTATCAGGACCATGTTCCCATGTTGCACAATAAGGTGTCTTGATACAATACAGAAGAACCCAAGTATAAACCCAAGTTGCCTCTATTCATCAGGCAAGGTGGTAGGGCTGGATGCTCGAAACCTTATCTCATGCCACGAGATGAGTGGGAGGATGTCATGTTCTATATCTTGCACAACATCAAGGAAGTCGAGGATGAGTGGATGAGGTAATACCTTTGCACCATTCTTTTAGTCAATTCATTATGTTCACTTTGCCTAGTTCTTATACCGCTTTTCTTATTGTAGTCGATTCGTTGAAGAAGAATGGACGGGAATGCTGCCTCCTACTGAAGCGGAGGCACTTGCTCTTCTCCGAAAGGGTGCTGATGGAAGGAAAAATTTCGTTGTGTGGTTCATGGAGAAAGTAATTTTTCACACTTCCCTATTACCTATTTCAATTAAACTCATGCACCCTATAATTTCAATTAAACTCATGCACCCTATAATTTCAATTAAACTTGTAGGGAAATGATCCGACCGAATCAATGGATGAAGAATTGAGATGGGTTTCCATGGGTTTTGACCCTGTCGTCATGACATGCCAAAAGTATGATGTGAATGGGTATCATTTCCATACAGAGGAGCACCAGAACAGTCGGCCTGATCCCAAAACCATAAATACCGGAGTCTTCACTGAAGGAGATAATAAAGTAGATTACTACGGAAGGGTAGGAAAAATATACGAGCTTACATTCAAACGTGGCCGCGAACACCTAAGTCTCACTGTGTTCAAATGCCGATGGTTCGACCCCAAAAAGGGTCTAAGACATACGCCTTATGTTGGTTTAGTTGAAGTTAAACCATCAACCGTCTATGCCGGAGCTGATCTCTTTATCGCCGCTACCCAGGCCACACAAGTATATTATCTGCCTTACCCATGCCAGAAAGAGTACCTAAAGGGTTGGGAAGTTGTGTTCAAGGTGTCGCCACATGGTAAGCTACCGGACCCGAACGATGATGATTAATACAACATAAACCCCATGACATACGAGGGAGTGTTCTATCAAGAGGAACATGATGACGTGGTCTGAAACAACGAGGATGATGACTTGGGTTATGTTGACCTGGACCCAAACGACGACGACGCACAGATTAATGGTGAGGCAGTTGTGAATCAAAGAGACATAATTATGCTTGAAAAGTTAAATGAAGACGCTGACGATGAGGAAGAGCCTCCACCTCCGTCAGACAACGAAGAAGATATGCGTGATAGTGATGATGAGACCGGTCCACAAATAGATTACAATAGTGATGATTCATATGGGTTCTAGAAAATGTAAGTTCTTTTAATGATCATTACAGTAGTATGCTTAATGTGCTCTTCTGGTATTAATGTTTTTCCTGTATGCTTGTTTAATTTATATCCTTACTAATTGTTTATTCTCTTCTCAATGCAGGTTTGCTAATCATGGGCAAGTCCAGCGGCGCCAGTTTCCTCAGTAAATTCAAAGGACTTACTCGGAGTGGACGAGCCCACAAGGTTCCCTCCCGACTACGCGAGGATGACACCTCACAGGGAGGTGGAGGGGTTGGGGGAGGAGACCCTAGAGGAGGAGGCGGTGGGGGGAGAGCCCCTAGAGGAGGAGGAGGTGGGGGGAGAGGCAGCCGGGGCAAAAAACTCCGGGCCGTGTCCGAAATAGGAGGGTCTTCTTCGATGCCCTCCTATACAGAGGCACCTTCTGAGTCTGAGGAGGAGGAGTATGTTCCTGATGGCGAGGAGGAGGAGGGTGAGGAGGAGGAGGGCGAGGAGGAGGAGGGCGAGGAGGAGGAGGCCGATGAGGAGGGTGAGGAGGAGGGCGAGGAGGGTGGAGGGGATGTTGATCCCGAGTTGTGGGGTGACTTGCCACCGGGTGCTCCGCATGGGTGGCTGCGTGGTAATGCCGGACTACCTACACCACCTTCTATCAAGGAGCACAAGTGGCTCATTGAACCTGTGGGGACAGAGTAAGTGCCTCTCAATCATATTTTCAACACATGACAACATTTTCTTATTGTACACATGGCAATCATTTGATTCTTTTGCAGAAACTGGATCCTTCGCGGAAAGGGCCGTAAACCGAATGGCCTTATCACTGTCCTGTTGAAGGAGTTTTGGCCTGGCCTATTCTTCCCGCGGCCAGACAGGGACCCGCAGCTGCGGGTTTTGGCCACGAGCTGGGCCCACTATGAGGCTTGCAGCAACGCGGAGTACGGGACGGCCGCTAAGGCCGTGATCACCAAATTTTGGGTAAGTTCTCTTCTGAATCACTTGTCTTCAATTTCGTTCATAGTTTATCATTGAATCACTCAACTCATGCCTTGTTTGCTTCTGGTTTATGCATGATTGCAGCAACTCTATAGAGTTCTTGACGAGCATAAGGCCAGAGTCGACGTGGTCTTGCTTGCGGCTGCGAAGAAGAAAGCTCGTCAGTTGCAGTACGAGGTGCGCTGGGTTGCCGTCTCGCAGTACTACGACATCTACCTGCAACAAAAGATGACCAAAACTCAAGCGCAGAGGCAACGACTTACCTTGAACAGGGAGCAGTTCATGATGGTAACTATTACTAACTTATCACTGTTTCAAGCATTCAACTATATGTTTCGTGCTCACATGTCATGCTTCCAAAATTTGCATAGGTTGTTCCTCGTTGGTGCTATGGAAGGCATGACGGATGGGTGAGTTTGGTGGATAGGTGGCTCGGCGACGATGCAAAGTTTGCTGCCAAGAGCATCAAGGCCCGGGCTAACCGTGGAAAAGATGGGACACATGGCCAAGGAAACAGGAACCACTGGGGCTTCAAGGCCATGAAGGTATATCTATATGCATGATGCATTTTTGTTGTTCTTTACCGTCATGCTCTTATGTATGGCTAACTTCTGTTTGACGTTGCAGGAGGACAAGTTGAAGAGGCCGCTCTCAGACATTGAGTCGTGGAAGCTAGCCCGCGAGCGGAGTCATCCCAAGGAGGGCGAGAGCCAGTACTACGGCAAGACCGAGGAGCACCTGGAGTCTTACACTCAGCACTATCAGAAGTTGCATCCGGATGTTCCTGTTCCTGAGGTCGCCCAGTCTCAGATCAACGACACGGCGGTGGTGGCCATCCAGGGGAAGTCACATGGCCGGTATTCGTGTTTCGATGGCTTGATAACTCCTTCGATCTCGTACACACGGCTTCGGTCTACCAACCCGAGCCAGTTAGAGAGTACGGGGCGTTCACAGACTCCCTTAGCCCGCCAGCATGCTGTAAGTACTTCCCCTTTATCTTTTTCTCTCTAGCATTCTCAGTTCATTTTCAGCATTGCTCACTTAGAAACAACCTAAATTATGTAGGCATATAAGGCCTTTGTCGAGCATAGGAATCTTGAGGTGTGAGAGTACTTGCAACGAGTGAAGGCAAATGATGATTACAACCGTCAGATGATGGCGGTTAGTTTTGCCCTCTTAAAACCAAGCTAAATTTTTGCACTTTCATTCCTTCTGACCTTCTAGTTTGCTTGTTTAACTAACATCCAGGCTATGTTGGCGTCTTGGAGTAACCGCACGGATACACCACAAATGGGACCCCCACCACCACCTGCGGGAGAACTCCCACACGTGCCCACATTCGATGAATGGGTGGCACTAGGCAGTGATGGTCCGGTTAGTACATTTGCCTAACTACTGGCAAACTAGTTCTCGTTCATTCAACACTATCATATCATATTTACCATTAGAATCTTTTCTGAAACATGTAGGGGACCGGTGGCTCGACTACTGCTCCGTCGACCCCAGTCACTCCGATCTGGCAGAGTGATGGTGGTCGCGGTGGCGGTTTTGGCGGAGGTGGTCTTGGTGGTGGTGGTTTTGGCGGAGGTGGTCTTGGTGGTGGTTTTGGCGGAGGTGGTCTTGCTTGATGTCGATGATGATTCCGTGCATGTGGCTGTCGTGCCATGCCTTTCATGTTGCTACTTTTATGATGTTCCATGTCTTGCACTACTTTTATGTTCATGAACTTCCACCGGTGATGATCTTTAGATGATGATGATGAACTTGACTATGTTTAGATGATGATGATGAACTTGAGTATGTTTAGATGATGAACTGTCATATTTCTGCATAATTCCATATTATTCTGCTTTGAAATGCTGTCAAATGAATTGAAAAAGAGAAAACAGGGAAAATAAAAAAACAAAAAAACTATGCCTACGGCAAAGCCGTCGGCATATATAAGCCCAGGAGTTACCAGTGCTTGCCACGTGGCAGATCTATGCCTACGGCAATGCCGCCGGCAATGCCGCCGGCATAGATTTTCATCTATGCCGACGAAATCTATGCCGACGGCTTTGCCGTAGGCATAGCCCTGCCGCCAGGAGAAACCAGGGAAAGACACGTGGCAGGACTATGCCTACGGCAAAGCCGTCGGCATAGATTCCATCTATGCCTACGGCAAATCTATGCCGACGGCTTTGCCGTAGGCATAGCACTGCCACCAGGAGCACCACGGGACGCCACGTGGCAGAGGTACGCCGACGGCTAGGCCGTCGGCATAGATTTCTACCTATGCCGACGGCCAAGCCGTCGGCGTACCTCTGCCACGTGGCGTCCCATGACTTGTCAGCGCTTTTGACGGCGCCGTCCGTTGCCGTCAGACGGAAAAACACTGCCGACGGCTAAATATGCCGACGGCTGACCTCGGCCGTCGACATAGGTCCCTATGCCGACGGCTATACTACGCCGACGGTCTGACAAGACTACGCTGACGATATCTACGCCGACGGGTCTATGCCGACGGCAGCCGTAGGCATAGATCTATGCCGACGGCAAAGGACCTATGCCGACGGCCCTTGGCCGTAGGCATAGACCGCGAGTCCGGTAGTGGGACACCGAAGTCGGCCAGCATGTGGCCGTCCTTCAGCGGCATGCCGCAATAGTTGAGCCACTGCTGCTCCGGCGGGCATCCCTCCCGCTCCTCGAACTTGGCGCGGAAGCTCTCCACTGTGTCGCTGCTCTCAAGGCCGTTGAATACGAGGGTGCGGTGCGCGTGCATGAATACTTGCATCTTCGTCTCCACTAGCTGCATTGTCGGCCAGGGTTGTTACGTCGTCGTCCGGCAGGGCCGAGTCGCCATACACAAGTCGCAGCCGTTTTGGCGGGATGCCCTCCATGTCGTGGAGCCTGCCCTTGACGCTCGCCACGGTGTCGTCGGTTGAGACTTCTAGGGCGACTAGGGTGACAGGTTTGTAGTGGTGCCTCGGCACGACCACGAAGACCTGGATCTTCTTCGCTCTCATCTTCTCCTTCTTGACTTTTGCTGCCATCACATTTATTGTAGAAAGCGCGGTGAGAACACACCGTGGTAGCCAATTATTATAGTTTTTCATGTCGAAAGAGCCCTTGAAATTGTGATGCTTGTCAGACAAAGTCACCGGCACCGATACCTCAATTACATTACTGCTGACAATGATATCGCACCTGACGGTGAAACTGTCATCCTTGAGGTGTTTCTCCAAGGAGTTTATTTCGACGAACCTTCCGTATCCGTAGGCTCCGTCCAACCCTCTGAGCTCAAATATTTGGGTATGGTCACGGATACGTGTCGGCTCCTGCTTCAAGCTCTCGTCCACGAAACTAAACTCGAACTGCGCTTTCACTGCAGGCTTTGCAGCGGTACTCTCGGCGAGGAAAAGAACCAACGATATGGAACCGGCCTTGTAGAGGTGATGGCCGTCAGGTAAGTAGAGGATGCACCAGCGATGGCCTCCGACCGTGAACTTGCGAGATCGGATGGGTGCGCGGGTGCGCGAGTGGCCTTCGACAACAAGCAAGTGGTACCCGCTGGCCTCAGCAGCGCTGGAGGTGGTCGGGGAGGTAGGAGAGCCAAGGAGCTTGCCGTTGGAGACGACAGAGACACCCGCGAAGGACATGATGAACCGATTGAATCTGCTTTCCAATTACCTACCAGCCGTCGTATGCGGTGTTGTTGTGATACGCACATAAATTAGGGTATAATAATGGTAAGTATAAGTTTGTTAGGATCCAAAACTCTATTTTTTCTTTCCAATCGAAGGATCCAAAACTCTCACGGTTGGAAGCCATATAACGTTTATACGTAGCTAACAAGGCATCCTATACCTGCGTCATATATCATAATTAATTGCTAGAAGATCCGGTCTTGCCTTTTCCTTGTATATAGTTTTGAGATGAACTATTTTATTTTTTGGATGATTTTCAGTTTATTTGTTTTTTTTGAAATCTTTTAATATGTATTCTTCTTGTTTTTTTTGAGGGGTGAAAAGGGAGTTCATGAATTATAGAGTTACACTCGAGAAGCAAAAGTTGCTCAATACAAGGGGGACTATGGTCTAACTACACCAAAGTAGTACACTCCGTGCGACTATAAGTTGCGGCTCATGCATGATTTAATCTCTACCGCAGATGCCCATACGCCGAACGATCTAGCCCACGACGTGATAAGGTCAATAAGACCTCTGAGAAATCCGATTGAACAATGATCGGAAGGGTTGTATGTCGGATGGCAAGAGCCATACCCTGCATTTCGTGGCGGAGGATAGAAAAAATTGAGACGAGGGGTCCGTAAAGCATAAAAAAATTTGATGCGAAATCAAAGTAATCCGTACACACTAAAATGCACATAAGTCCTACTTTTACATAATCCTAACGGAAAAGCTAAAATCCTGCCGGCAGGATTTTTGCAACATATCCGCACGATTTGGTTGCCGTTCGATCCGATCGCGCAGCGTCGCTCCTCCCGTTTTCCCTTGCGTCGCGTGCTGCGTTTTTTTTAGGGGTGTTTTTTTCTTTTTCTGTTGCCGTTATTTTTGCTGCCGTTCGAACGCACGTAGCGATTCCACAGGAGGCTCAACCATCGCCTTTTTTTTCTCTTCGAAAATACGGGTGCGAACAATAAAACTGCTGGATGTAGGATTCGAACCCAGCAACTCTTGTGTTTATGCACAGCATCCTTGCCATTTCAACAACTACATTTTGTTGTCTATAGAAAGGTAAGAAGCTATTTGAACCTTTTTACTACTATATAAGAAAACAAATGCAAAAAAAATTTGTTCTTTTTCTTTGGATTTCTCCCATAACTCACGTACAATCATCATGATATCTAGTTTCATGCATCTCAAGTTGATAACACCCTATTAATTTTCGTGCGGGGGTGGGGTGAGGGGGGAGTTGATAAAACATTCACTCGGTAACTTTTATGTAAATAACATGGTAACTCACACATCGTATACCTGATAACTTATGTACATTTGGCATGGTAACTTTGGCACCTGCGAGCGGGGGGGGGGGGGGGGGGGGGGGGGTTGATGATATATCCCGTAAGTTTATGGGAATAGCATGGTAACTTACACATCACAGACTTGATAATTTATGTACACCAGTCTTGGTAACCTTTGGCGACGGTGGTGGTGGTGGGGGGGGGGGGGAGGGCTATTGGTGAAATATCCCCCCTCGCCCTGTAATTTTTTGTGAATAGCATGGTAAATCACACATCGCAGACCTGATAAGTTAGGTACAAACACCCCGGTAACTTTAGACCCGAATAAAAATTTGTTGAATATACCCTGGTTACTTCTATGCAAAATAGCACGGTATTATATGCACCACGAGCTGATAACTTAGGTATAAATACCACGGTAATGTTGACCAGGGGGAAAGAAGTCGTTGAAAACACAGCTCCAGTCACTTCTGGATAAATAACATAACTGATAACTTTACGGTAACTTTTTGACCAAAAAAGTGATCAAAACATGTCAACATGAGATCTAGTTTGGAAGTTCTCGTTGCACCGAATTTTTTAAGTGAAAATGATTTTTTAATCAGAAACGACAGTTTGATCTATAATTTTTTTACAGTTTTGAAATAGCGAGAATCTACAATGACATCTGGTTTCATGTGCTCTAATGCATTTGTATGTGGAGAGAATGTTGGAGGAGTCATTTTTATGCCCCGGTGATTTCTATGTAAACAGGATGGTAACTGACGTACCACAGGGGTGATAACTTATTTAGTCTAGGTGTGGTAACTTTTGACCCAAAAAAAGTCATCAAAATATATCAACATGGGATCTAGTTTCGAAGGTATCGTCGCGACGAATCTTTTATGTGAAAACAATTTTTCAATCGGAGCGATGGTTTGACCTACAAAATATTTTAAAGTTTTAAATTAGATGGAATCTTCAATGACATCAGCAGTTTTGTCCTATATGCATGTATGCAGCTGTTAGGGAAAAGATTAGACTGAATGTGTTTATTTTTGTATTAAAAAAATGAGAAATCAACACTCGCCAACAGCAGCCCGAGTGACCATAGATGAATCGTTCGGATCTATCGCTAATAGTCCCTACGTATGGACGTTAGCACAGTTCCTAAACATAAGAACTATATAAGAAACACACCTGAGCAACAAAGATGCGTGGTGAAGTATACTATGCATACTCATTACAGATTCATAAAGTAACCGGTACAAATGAGAAACCTGATGCACATGGCATCACACATGTTAATATCTTTTGCTGCGTGTGATGGCGATTTGCAACTGAAGCAATGGAAAATCAATAGTGATGCTTTCTGCAGGATCATGATCCATTGATTAAGTTCATGTAAAATGCAGGAAATAACATAGTAGAGAGGTGGAACCCAACCACATCAAACTCATCAGCGAAGAGGAAACTGCAGCCCAGATCATCCTACCGTGTAGGGATTGCTGGATGTCGAGTCCCTTTAGCTTGACAACCGACTCCATGTGTCCCTTGAGAGCATTAAGTTCCCTCAGCCTATAGCAAACATGACTTGAAAATTAGGTTTTTTTCTTTAATTATGCTCTCATGCAATATTCATTCAAACAACCAACTCATGTCTCTTGAATGGGCATAACACAAAATGATAGCATCCCAATATTTAATACTAATCAACACAAACACATAGCCATGCTGCAGGAACATGGAACCATGATTCCATCATGAACCCAAAATAAGCTAGACCAAGATCACACATAATAGACCAGTATCAATAATGTGACTATGTATAACAATGAGAAAAGATAGATCGTATCATGCCAAAGGGACTATGCAATGGACAGATTATAAGAATGAACAAGGCATACAAACAAGTACTTGCATTTTCGTATGGGTTGAAAAAAGATAAAACATAGTAATTGTTCTTACAAGCAGGAAGCAACCAGGAAAGAAGGGCCAATAAATCCTCTATGGTCATGCAACTAAAGTAACAAATATGTTATCACGTTATACACCCAGGGCAGTTTCATGACAAGACCCGAAATGTTTACCAAATCTCAATGAATATCATATACATGTAGCACAAGGGAGTAAGCTATAGGAAAATGCAACAATGATTCCATCATGAACCAAGATAAGCTAGAAGATGACCACACGTAATAAAACTGTTACAAAAAAATATGACTAGAGATAGACAGTATCATGTGAAAAGGAATATAAGAACACTAAATACTATCAGAATCAGAGTAGCATGAATTTTGGTACCACACATAAATAATTTGCAGCACACGATGGTTCACCGCGACTTGCAAGCATATAGATGCAAATCATGCTAAATGGGTAGTTGGGTACCAAAAAGGAAGTCTGTTATATATTTTATCAGCAAATGGATCATCTTCCAATCATGAACAATATAAGTCAAACCTAGGATGCCTAATAGTAACAGCTCTCACTCCTGGAGAACCACCACTAGAACAAGTTGAACATCAAACAACTAACAAAAATCTAAATAATTTTTAGACGCAAACAAATACATCCTCTGTCTCGAATTAGTTGTCTCATATTTGGTTAGATACGGATGTATCTATTTTCTAGATACATATGTAGTCAAATCTAAGTCAATTAATTTGGGATGGAGGGAGTAGCATATATAAGAAGCACAAAGGCCTAACCAGAAAACAGACCAATTTCAACAACAGCATCATCACAATCACAAGATTGTGTTGGCTGATGACCCACAAGTATAAGGGATCAATTGTAGCTCTTTTCAATAAGTAAGAGTGTCGAACCCAACAAGGAGCAGAAGGAAATGACAAGTGGTTTTCAACAAGGTAATGTCTGCAAGTGCTGAAATTGTAAGTAGCAGAGTAGTTTGATAGCAAAATAATTTGTAACGAGCAAGTAATGATAATAGTAGCAAAAGTGCAGCAAGGTAGCCCAATCCTTTTGAGGCAAAGGACTGGCCAAAACGGTCTCTTATAATAGGCAAAGCGTTCTTGAGTGTACACGGGAGTTTCATCTAGTTACTTTCATCATGTTGGTTCGATTCATGTTCGCTACTTTGATAATTTGATATGTGGGTGGACCGATGCTTAGGTGTTGTTCTTACTTGAACAAACCTCCTACTTATGATTAACCCACTCGCAAGCATCCGCATCTATGAGAAAAGTATTAAGAATAAATTCTAACCATAGCATTAAACTTTTGGATCCAATCGATCCCTTACAAAATAGTGCATAAACTAGGGTTTAAGCCTATGTCACTCTCGCAACCCATCATCTAATTACTACTCCACAATGCATTCCCTTAGACCCAAATATGGTGAAGTGTCATGTAGTCGGCATTCACATGACACCACTAAGGGAATCACAACATACATACTATCAAAATATCAAACACATATCAATTTCACATGATTACTTGCAACATGATTTCTCCCGTGACCTCAAGAACAAAAGTAACTACTCACAAATGATAATCATGCTCAAGATCAGAGGGGTATTAAATAACATATTGGATCTGAATATATAATCTTCCACCAAATAAACCATATAGTAATCAACTACAAGATGTAATCAACACTACTAGTCACCCACAAGCACCAATCTATAGTTCCGGTAACAAGATTAAACACAAGAGATGAACTAGGGTTTGAGATGAGATGGTGTTGTTGAAGATGTTGATGGAGATTGCCCTCCCAAGATGGGAGAGTTGTTGGTGAGGATGATGACGATGATTTCCCCCTCCGGGAGGGAAGTTCCCCCGGCGGAATCGCTCCGCCGGAGGGCAAAAGTGCTCCTGCCCAAGTTCCATCTCGAGACGGCGGTGTTCCATCCATAAAGTCATCTCCTTATTTTTTCTAGGTCAAAATGACCTATATACCAGAAGATGGGCAACGAAGGTAGGCCTAGGTGAGCACAACCCACCAGGGCGCGCCTGGGCTCCCTGGCGCGCCCAGGTGGGTTGTGCCCACCTGGTGGGCCCCCTCTGGTACTTATTTGCTCCGATATTCTTCATATATTCCATAAAAGCTCTCCGTGAAGTTTCAGCTTGTTTGGAGTTGTGCAGAATAGGTAGCCTGACGTAGCTTTCCCAGGTCCAGATTTCCAGCTGCCGAAATTCTCCCTCTTTGTGCGTACCTTGCAAATTATGAGAGAAAATGCATTAGAATTACTCCAAAAAGCATTATTATGCATAAAAACATCATAAATAATAGTAGGAAAACATGATGCAAAATGGACATATCAGTGGCAAGAAGACCACCATCACAATCAAAATGACAGAAAAACTGAACACTGAATAATTGGCTCGATGGCCGACACAACAAGTGGACACGGCTCAATGGCCAAGGCATCTCAGGTCAGAGAGATGGAGATGGAATCAATGACTCACAAAAACCAAGGAAGGGGCAGACAACACCGCATAGTTGCAGCGAAACCACTATCATCGCGCTGCAGGGGATGTCGAGGTAGCAGCCAAGGAGGACGTAGTCCAACGAAGTGTACTAGCCGAACATGAAGGTTATGACGCGACCATCACCATCCCAATGGTGTCTGCACCAAAGCTGAAGGGGATACGTGGTGCCCATTAGGTGACCACCCTGAAACAACAAAATATATTGGTTCTTTCTTATTACATCCACCCAAACCGCTAGCAGCGAAAATAGAGACATGCTACTGTGTTGAAGAAGTAATCGTGTGCCAAAACAAGCTTGTGACTCAGCTATTGAGAACTAGATTAGAGCAGGGAGTGAGGTTGAGGATATAAACTGAAGAAGCTACATTTACGTCTGTCAGATAGTAATAATAATCAAGGCAGAGCAATGACCATTTTTACAGAGTAAGTTGGCAAATTGTATTGATTCATTATTTATTAGAAAAATACATGATCAAAATGTTTAGAGCTAGTACAATTAAAAGTCTGAATAATTTATTTGCAAGGGCAAAAGTTAGAATAATTGATATGTTTCCAGTGAGATTATTAAATCGAGTTAAGGGGGAATCAATTATTTATCATGACAGGAACATAACAACACATATCTCACAATTTAATGGAGGAACATAATATTTCTTGGCCAGTTGACCAATATTACATGAAATACAAATGCTTCCAACATATAAGTACAATAACAACATTTTTAACTAGTGAATCAAATTTGCACTTTAAGATTAGAAATGCGCAAGTTACAAACTGCAAGTTCTGCAATCCATATCTGAACTACAATCTACCAAGTGGATTCATGAACGTAATACACACACCTAATCTGCAATCAAATTTATACATTAGGAACTGATGTGCATCAGCGGTCCTTCCAAATAAATATGTTTCAGTTTTCAAACGCCAAACGAATAGTGATGCATATGCATATGTCTGCACGTACAACTGCAAATGCTATACAACATGCCGTCGTCGTCCGCCGAGCCATGGTAGCCAGACATCGAGGTTTACATGCCTGCATAAAAAAAGAAATATCATTTTATACGATAACATGCTATGCAACAGGCTAATAAAGGCAGAACATCTTTGTAAGTTGGAGACAAATTTCAAATTTGAATTGAAAATGATCATGATGGGCAGAACACATATCACATAAAAGTGTAAAGCGTAACCCTTTCATTGCAAAAGTAAACACCACAACAAAATGATGTGCTTTGAGTGAAGATACATGAACACCAGACGATTCACTCTTTGTAAAATTGATTTTGATGAGCAAACTATGATCCCCTAGAAGTATCACAGGATAAGAAACAGTAGCATGAACTTTGGTAGCGCACAGAAACGATTTGCAACACACGATGGTTCAATACGTTAGGGGTGACACCGAATCGGATTCAGACGGAGAACCCTTATACCGTATCGTATTACACATATTTAGTTTTGAATCTGACAGCGGAACAAATGCGGATTCAAATACGGGATTATGTGGATTCGGGCATGGTACGTACTGATACGGCATCGGGGTGACACCGAATCGGATTCAGATGGATAACCCTTATACCGTATCGTATTACACATATTTAGTTTTGGATATGACAGCAGAACAAATGCGGATTCAAATACGGGATTATGTGGATTCGGGCATGGTACATACCGATACGACGTCGGATCGGAAACGGTTACTTACCTTTTTTGATGGAAAGACTATAAGGAAAGCCCCTACAGCATAATTGGTGCAACAAACCCAAAATGCAAGTACTATGCCTTGAACCTTGGTGGGTGGGAAGGTGTCAACCCCTTTCCACCACTAGGCTATGCCTTAGTCTACGTTATTTACCATATTCATATACGAGAAATATATAAATGCCTTAAACTAAAATATACATAAAGAATGAGCAAATATTAATACCTATATACTTTACTAACACATAAATCACTAGATGATAACAAAATTAGACAAATAAATCACTAACAAGCGAATGTTTTGTCTCCTAAGCAAAGATAGCATTCATGCATTGCTAGTTGATACTTATAACTTCACCCATAAATCAGAATCGGAAATTAAAAGGTCAGATTATCTGGCTAGAATAAACGGATTATCCTACTACACCGTATATTAGTAATACCATATCCTATGGGAAACAATTAGAATCTGCCGATGGATCACACGTAGACCGCCGCCGACGCGGCCGTCAGATCCGAATTTCATCAGACGGCGCACAACGTACATCTTAGATTCTTAGTGCAACACATTAGATGTTGCAAAACTCCCGATTGCAAAAGACTAGATGTTGCAAAACCCTGGAGTCTTCCGTCCAAATCAGTCCGGGAGCTGTGGCACCACCTCGCCCGATTCAATCCACGTGTCGCCGCATCGTTCAACCAGTCGCTGGAGCTCCGCCGACGTCGAGCCCTGCGTTCACCACCGCACCCCGTTCCCTTCCTCCCTCACCTTTCTTTATCCTCGTGTTCGCGGCCAACCATGAACGCCAGTCCCCCGCCATGGTCAGCTCCTCTTCTGATTGCTGCGCGTCGAGCCCGGCCACCCGCCGTTGTTGGTGACCCCTCGACCACCTCCTGCCTTCCTTCCTCCCTCTCTTGGTCTCCTCTCCTCCTTTTCTTGCCGGCCGCCACTGGACGCGTGCGTTGCCACCGTGGCAATTTTTCTGCAACATCATCCGTGTTGTAGAAGTCCTTCCGCAACAACATCCATGTTGCAAAAATGTTAAGACGAAAAAAGAATTCCGCAGCATCATCTGTGTTGCAGAAGTCCTTTCGCAACAACACTCATATTGTAAAAAAGTTAAGACGAAAAAGTCATAATTCTGCAACAGACTATTGCAAATGTTACCACAACATGAGGTCTATTGCAAAGGGTTCTGCAACACTGCCCTTGTTGCACTTCTGAGGAAAGGGTCGTGTAGCTGGATGACTTCGGATCAAAAAGTTGCCGAGGTGACGGATCTTGTAAAAAGATCCGCTGGCCGATGCGTAGCGTCGCCCATATCCTATCAACCAGACTCGGATTCGGATAAGATTATTGTTGCATGTAAAAAATCTGTTACCGTATCCTAAAATAATGGATTCGGAAATGGTTTCATACATAAATTATCCTAACCACTTTCACCCTTGCGGGGCGTGTTGTCATCCATGGGCTGCTAGTGCATAGGTGCATGGTCAAACTTGGTAATTGTCAAATTTGCATAACCTGAAACTAAGACACCAACAACTTGTGTCTAATTAGGTTTCGGTGGAACTTAAAAGTCTCATTTCATCAAGCTAGCAAGCCATAGGTGTACTGTCGGAAGATGAAATGTAGTAGCATTCGACAAAAGGGTGTGCCTTGAAGAAGTCATGAACTTTTGCGTCACTTGGGGCGACCTTGTGTGACTGCTTCAGGGTCATCCTTTTAAGCATGGGGGCACATCTAAGTAGATGTTTCAGGACATCAAACTCGTGGTCGTCTCCTTCGAAGCCGTCGATTTCCACTTCTGTGAGCTCTGTCAAGGAGACAACTTCGCTTCTCCAGTTATTGGTACGCGCACAGTTGCAACACTATCTGCATTCCTCTTCCTCCTATATAAGAATTATAACAATTAGCTAGTGTACAAACAAGAATGAATATATCTACAGTAAGAAAATAATGAACAAGTACATATGTTCTAATAGTATGTATACATACTTTTTTTGGCAGTGTGCTAATGCATTAACGTTGTAGTACATCATGCGGAATAAGAATAACAAGCCCTAGCCCCCTCATCAAAAAAATGAAAAAGAAAAGAATAACTAGCACTAGAGAGAGAGAGAGAGAGAGAGAGAGAGATAGAGAGAGAGAGAGAGAGAGAGAGAGAGAGAGAGAGAGAGAGAGAGAGCGAGAGCGAGAGCGAGAGAGAGAGAGAGACGCCTTAGGACTAATCACATTAAGCCGCGTTTTTGTTGTGTCAGCATGGAGGTCACTGTCGGCAACACAAATGTGATGCCATGTTAAAATAAAGAACATGAACCCTTCTGCCTAATCAGCTACGTATCATGGTCGTTCACATCTAACGGCACCTTATTATAGAATGGAATGCCTATTGCTTTGGTTTCTTTATACGCTAACCATCAACTCTACTTGTGTGTTGTTTAATTGGGAGTTGGGCACGGTACTGGAGAATATACAAGGAGAGATTTGATTCCTCAGGTCACAACCAGCACCTCCACCCCTTATAATTTTGTTTTCTAAAAATACTGCTTAACTTCTATTATTCTGCGTACATATGATGTAGCCTTTCAAGATATGTTTCATTTGGTCGATTGGCTTTGCCAACTATTGGTGATTATAGGTCAAGTTTTGTGTATGAGCCTAATGCCAACCCTGTAGGATTTGTTCTTTAAATGATGGTTAGCTTTGGCGCCAGAGGGTTCACAGTGTGATGCTAAGTATTATGAAAACAAGATGCCCAGTTGCAGTAACCAGCAAGTCACCTCTCTACTACTTTTGTCATCTTAGGTTTTGGAGGTTATAAGGAGCTTTCTTTCTTGTTTGATCATACCATGTACTTTGCGAGACGATTGCAATATCTTCTTCTGGATCTTACAGAACAAGAAAAGATATCAACTAACAGCTTGGTTCCATGGTTATGTACAACTTATAAATACTTAGTTACCTAGGATCTTCCTGTTTACTCTGTTGTACATCTCGTATGCTATAGTAGGGTATTACTACTCTGTATTATCCTAGTTTTGGCGCTGGGCTACTTTCTGAGTGTTTGGATCTTCTATAAGATTTAGTTGGTTGAAAGACAGATCTAAATTATGTTGATTCCAAGTAGTAAAACGATTTTCAACTATTCATGCTGTCAAATTTTAACAGAATATCATGTCCATCTTTAGGACCCTTCTATGGGAACTCATATTGGTTCATCGAAAAAAGAGACGGGTGCAGCAACGCGCGTCAATCATGATCTAGTTATCCTAACCACCTTCACCCTTGGGGGGCGTGTTGTCATCCATGGGCCGCTAGTGCATACTTGCATGGTCAAACTTGGTAATTGTCAAATTTGCATAACCTGAAACTAAGACACCAACAACTTGTGTCTAATAAGGTTTCGGTGGAACTTAAGTCTCATTTCATCAAGCTAGCAAGCCATAGGTGCAGTGGCAGAAGATGAAATGTAGTAGCATTCCACGAAAGGATGTGCCTTGAAGAAGTTATGAACTTTTGCGTCACTTGGGGCGACCTTGTGTGACTGCTTTAGGGTCATCCTTTTAAGCATGGGGGCACATCTAAGTAGATGTTTCAGGACATCAAACTTGTGGTCGTCTCCTTGGAAACCGTCGATTTCCACTTCTGCAAGCTCTGTCAAGGAGACAACTTTGCTTGTCCAGTTATTGGTAGGCGCGCAGTTACAACACTCTCCGCATTCCTCTTCCTCCTATAAGAATAATAACAATTAGATAGCGTACAAACAAGAATGAATATATTTACAATAAGAAAATAATTGCTCCTTTGAACAAGTACATATGTTCTACTAGTATGTATACATTTTTATTTTTGGCAGTGTGCTAGTACATTAACGTTGCACTATATCACGTGGAATAAGAATACGGATATGCTAAAAATCAGTCGACTGAGACTTCACCAGCCGTCCGATATGTATTCGCGTGAAGATTCTCGCTGGAGCGCTTTGTCCCTCTTTTCGGCCCGTGCAAGGCGCAGGACCGGCCCGCTTCATTTTTTCCGTCGAAGTGTGGCCACCCGTGAGCATTTGTGCGGGGTGGGCTGGGGCAGTTTGTGTGGGGTGGGCTTTTTTGTTTGTTTGTTCTATCTTGTTTTTCTTCTCGGGCCGCTGGGAGGGAAGGGGAGCAGGCACCATGGTAGTTAATGGAGCAGTTAGCTGCAGACATTTCATCTCTATCCATTCCACTCTCTCCATTCCTCTTCTTCCAAAATCCGAGCGCTCCTGCACTCCCAGCGAGAGAGGATGGCCGATGCTGCTGGACAGGTGAGTCATCCACAAGCTTGCTTGCCTTTTTTTTTTGCACGGCACGGCATATCATAGATCTGAGCGGGGTTGTATCGGTTCCAGTTTTTTTTATTTTGTATCAAGTATATTGGTTTAGTACTTTTCAAGTAGAGAATCGCCCCCCAGTGTGTAGCTCTTGGTTTTTTTATTAGATTTTCATTTTTTTGTGTTCGTGTGTATTAAGATGTATGCTGAATTTTAGTGGTATATGTAGGTTTGCAACTTTGCATGTATCCATATAATGTAGATTCGTTTTTTTCACGGACAGATGTTTGATTACAGTAATCCAGAGGTGTTGGTATGGTTACTGAAACTATTTTTTTCTACTAGGAGTTCGATTTTTTTTGGTACTAAATCTTTTTGTGTCTCAGTAGAATGTTGAAATAATCCCCTGGGAAAGTAGAGCATGATGTATCTTTTTCAGTGGATCCATTTTTACTAGCAGTGTATGTGTTGTCTCCTTTCTCAGATTTTTAATCCCAACCCATTTTACTAGTGTGGCACTTATTTTTTATTTTTCATTTTGTTTTTTGTAAGTTTCTTCTTAGGAGGCTATATCGAGTTAAGATTTTTTTTCTTAAAGTTAGTAGTAAGGCCAAGCAGCTATAATAGATTTTTTTTCTTAGAACTAGTAGCACCACCTTTTTTTCTATGCTTGTAGGTACTTTTTTCAGAGAAGTTTTCTTTTTCTTTTTTTGGGTTCTTTTAGCTGAGAATATTCTGGTCTACCATTCATCAAAAGTACTAGTCAACACTTTATTAGTTCATGCTATGCCTTTTTTTCTGAACACTTTAGTGGAACAATGCACTTTTCCTAGCATGATAGCAAAAATTAATCAAGTCATGTTAAATAGGGACAAGAGAGTGTGTTTTGTAGGATATAACTTATGTTTGTCTTTTCTTTATTTTTTTGGACAACTTTTTTGATGTGCTGCTTTTTTGTGTTTTTCTGTTGTGTGTTGACACACCAGGGAGATTTTTGGTGGCACAATGCCCTTAGTACATCGCCACCATTTTCCATATTAAATTAATTTTAGGGGGCAACAATAATACTTTTTATTATATGTAAATAAATTTGGTTGTACCATCTTGTCGGAGGGGGCGACATCGAGAGAGATGGGGCCAGTTGCATGTCCAACAACAGGCACGCAACTGCATGTCTTCTAACTTGGTCGCAACTTGGGGGACATTTGTTTTGTCGGAGGGGCGGCATTGAGAGAGGGGGCCAGTTGCATGTCCCACACTAGGACCGCAACTTCATCTCTTCTATCTTGATCGCAACTAGGAGGCATTTGTTTTGTTGGAGGGGGTGACGTCGAGGGAGATGGGGCCAGTTGCACGTCCCACAACAGGCACGCAACTGCATGTCTTCAAACCAGGGCGCAACTGGGAGGACCTTTGTTTTGTCGGAGGGGGCGGCATCAATAGAGATGGGGCTAGTTTCCATGTCCCAACACTAGGCACACAACCACATGTCTTCTAACTTGGTCGCAACTAGGGACCTTTGTTTTGTCGTAGGGGGTGGCGTCGAGAGAGGGGGCCAGTTGCATGTCCCACACTAGGCACGCAACTGCATGTCTTCTAACTTGGTCGCAACTGGGGACCTTTATTTTGTTGGAGGGGTGCCGTCGAGAAAGATGGGGCAGTTGCACATAAAAACAAGCACACAACTGCATCTCTTCTATCTTGGTCGCAACTGGGGGGGCATTTGTTTTGTCGGAGGGGGCGACATCGAGAGAGAGGGGGCCAGTTGCATGTCCCACACTAGGCACGCAACTGCATCTCTTCTATCTTTTGTCACAACCGGGGGGGGGGGGAGGCATTTGTTTTGTCGGAGGGCGACGTCAAAGAGATGGGGCCAGTTGCATGTAACAAAACAGGCACACAATTGCATGTCTTCTAACCCGGTCGCGACTGGGGGGGGGGCATTTTTTTGTTGGAGGGGGCGGCGTCGAGAGAGATTGGGCCAGCTGCATGTCCCACACTATGCACGCAACTGCTTGTCTTCTAACTTGGTCGCAACTGGGGACCTTTGTTTTGTCGAAAGGGGCGGCGTTGAGAGAGAGGGGGGCCAATTGCATGTCCCACACTAAGCACGCAACTGCATGTCTTCTAACTTGGTCGCAACTGGGGACCTTTGTTTTGTCGGAGGAGGGCGGTGGTAAGAGAGAGAGGGGCCAGTTGCAATCTCAACTATAGTCATGCAACTGCATGTCTTCTAACTCGGTTGCAACTTAGCTTTTGTTTTGTCAGACGAGAAGAGGCGCTAGTTGCATGTCACACACCAGGCACACAACTGCATGTCTTGTAACTTGGTTGCAACTGGGGGCCTTTCTTTTGTGGGAAGGGGCGGCAATAAGAGAGAGAGAGAGAGAGGGGCCAGTTGCATGCTCAACTATAGTCATGCAACTCCATGTTTTCTAACTTGGTTGCAACTCACCTTTTTCTTTTTTGCATGTCCCACACTAGGCACGCAACTGCATGTCTTTCTTACTTGGTTGCAATTGGGTCCTTTGTTTTGTCGGAGGGGGCGACGGTAGTAAGAGAGAGAGAGTGGCCGGTTGCATGCTCAATTGCAGGCACACAATTGCACAATTGCATGTCTTCTAACTTGGTTGGAACTCAGCTTTTTTCTTTTATTGGCCGAGGAGAGGGTCGAGTTGCATGTACCGAGGAACATGCCGTACCTGACCGTCTCCTTGAGCGCCAGCAACAAGGCCTCGTCGTTGGTCATCGCGCCTGCCTTCCTACACGCACCGCGCCACACGGTTTACAACACGACAAGGCTGTGAGAGGCAGCAACAGGGATCAGCAGAGTCACATGCGGAGGAGAGCAGCGCCCAAAAGTGAACGGCCCAGCCCAAAAGTAACAAACAAACAAACAGTGGAAAGGAAAATAAGCCCAGATGCTAAACCGGATTCAACCCAACAGATAGAGGCTAGTTAATAGGCCTAATCTACTTGTGATGATGTCAGCCGACTGAGACTTCGCGAAATCTCAGTCGACTGAGATGTAGACAAAGTCTACACCCATAAGAATAACAAGCACTAGCCCCCTCATCAAAAAAGAGAAGAAAAGAAAAAGAATAATAGGCACTAAAGGAGAATACGTACCGTGGGTGTCGTCTCCGGGTCGAGTTTGGCAACCCTGAGCTTAAGGGTATGTACGGCAGTACGAATCCGATGCATCTTGAGGAGAAAGAAGACTAATGCTCCATAGACATGGCCCAAAGTTGTGAGATGCAGCTCCAAGTCCAAGACAGATAAGTCGGCGGCAACCTCCATCCACAGATGTTGCTCTACTTGCCGCGCTTTAGGGCATCTCCAGCCGCGCCCCCAACAGGCCCCCCAGGCCACTTTTTCGGCGCCGGCGCCGAAAAAACGGCCCAGTCGCGCCCCCAGGATGACGAAAATCGCCGGTTCGGACCTTTTTTCCGCCTGGCGGTCACAAGCCGAACCCGCCGCGCTGGGGAGCAGTTGGGGGCTCCGGCGCTAGGGAAAAGCACGCCTGGCCCACACCGACAGGGGAAAAGTCAAGGTTTTCTTCCCCCGACTCGCCTCGCACCCCCGCGCCCTCGGCCACCACTAGCTATATCCCGGCGATGGCCGCCGCCCTACTCCGCTAGATAGCCATTCCCCGCCGGAAAATAGTAGCGCTTCGCCGCGGCAGCCCCTCCCACAGCAGCTGGGCGTTTCCGGCCGCCGTTTCCGGCCGCGGAGGTGCGGTTTAGCGGCGGGTACACGCCCACCGAGCGCAAGGTGTTCGGCGTTTTGCCTGTCTCGGTGATGGACTCAGATGACGAGGAAGAGCTCGCCGCGCTGCTGGAGGAGGAAGCCGCGGCCGACGTCCAGGAAGAAGAGCATCTCATGGTGCTCGCCACCCTCGCCCAGCTGCTGGCGAGCAATGAAAAGCCGCGGCGAGGTGGCTCGGCGCCGGGGTAGGTGAAAGCAAAGAACCGGCATCGTCTCGAAGGCTACTGCATGCTCTACTCCGACTACTTCGCCGATGCTCCACTTCATGGCAAGAAAACATTTCGGCGCCATTATCGGATGAGCCGAAAGCTCTTCCTCAGGATTGTGAATTCCATCCGGGAGTTCGACAACTACTTCAAGTGCAAGATGGATTGCACTGGCGCTCTTGGATTCACCTCCATCCAGAAGTGCACGACAACAATGAGGATGCTTGCATATGGAGCTCCCAGTGATTCACTCGACGACTATGGGCGCATGGCCGAGTCCACCAGCATAGAGTGTTTCTACAAGTTCTGTCGGGCAGTGGTCGCAGTGTTTGGGCCACAATACTTGAGAACACCCAATGCGGAAGACACTGCTCGGATCCTAGCCCAGAATGCAGCAAGAGGATTTCCTGGGATGCTTGGAAGCATCGACTGCATGCATTGGAAATAGAAGAATTGCCCATTTGGTTGGCAGGGGATGTACAAAGGCGCCAAAGGCGGTTGCAGTGTGGTGCTTGAGGCGGTAGCCACACAAGACCTCTGGATTTGACACTCCTTTTTTGGTATGCCAGGAACTCACAATGACATCAACGTGCTGCAGTGCTCTCCTGTTTTTGCCAAGCTCGTTGAGGGCCATTCTCCTCCGGTGAACTTCGAGATCAATGGGCACCAATACAACAAGGGGTACTACCTAGCAGATGACATCTATCCGAGATGGTCGACATTTGTGAAGACGGTCTCAAACCCTGCGGCAGGAGGCAAGAACGCCTGGTTTGCGAAAGTTCAGGAGGCTTGCAGGAAGGATGTCGAGCGGGCATTTGGTGTGCTCCAATCTCGATTCGCTGTTGTTCGGTACCCCGCTCAGACCTGGTCCAAAGATCAAATGTGGGAGATTATGACTTGCTGTGTCATCTTGCACAACATGATCATCGAGAGCGAGCAAGAAGTCCAAGTGTTTGACACTGAACCATACTACAGGCAGGGTCCTCTAGCCGAAGTTGATCACCATCTACCGGCAACTTGTACTGCCTATCTTAGTATGCGTCAGGAGATTCGAGACCCACAGGTGCATCATCAACTGCAGAAAGATCTGATTGAGCACCTATGGAGGCTCAAGGGGGACGTCGTGTGATGAAATACGAGTTTTTATTTGTTGAACTATATAATTTGTATTGAACTATTTGTTGTTGTACTATTTTGTTGAAGTATTTGATTTTTCTGTGATGAAATATGTGATAAGAAATAATTGTGTTGATAATTGAACGCCGAGACACGGCGAATCCACGCCGAATATGGGCCTATTCTCGCCCATATGAGCCCTTTATTCGCCGAAATTGGGCTGCAAAGTGGGTCAATTTCAGCGCCTAGGGGCGAGCTGGGGGCGATGACTGAGCGCAAAACCGCCCCCAGCGCCGATTGTATCGCCGGCTCACCCCCAGGGGCGATTTTTATGCGTTCTGGGGGGGCCAACGGCTGGAGATGCCCTTATCTGGCGTCCATGAAGCCAAGGCAGGAAAGTAGTTGTGCAAGCTCGAGCAAACAATTCCATCATATATAAAACCATATAAATCACACATGTTTTGTGACTTTGAGTACGTACGTAGTTGGAACCTGTGAGTGAGACTGACATAGGAGGCCCTATGCAGAGTAGGGGAGGAGGCGGGGACTAACCTTGACAGCATCTAAGCGCAACACAGGAGGTCGTCGTCGTCTCTCTGCCGCTGCCGGTGGAGCCGATAGCAGGCTCACCATGTCGAGTGTCCAGTAAGCACTTCTAGTTCTATCGTCCTCGTCCAGTAACCAAATTTTCTTGTCGTGACGGCAGCGCCACGATAAAGTTTGCGCCATGGGAGCCATGACGGAGACCCTGAGGTGGGAGTCGGCAAGGGAGGACACGGTCAGCTGCTCGAGCATTGGTGTGGCGATGTCGATGCGGTCCACCCATGATCGGGTCTCCTCGATGACGAGCTCCAGCAGCGATGAGGAGCGGACCGTGATGTCGAGCGGGATGCGTGCGTTGCATGAGGAGCCTGGGCGGGAGAACCTGAGCGTGCGCAGGCGCAGGCAGCGGGCAACCAAGGCGGCGAGGCTGTCGGCGGTGCAGCCCGAGAGCACGAGCGTTGTGAGGGCGGGCAAAGATTCACCGGCGGACGGCGCGCGGAGGTTGATAGGGGACCAGGAGGTGAGCGAGATTGAGGTGGCGCGTTGGAAGCTCGGCAGCTCGACCTCCTCGAACATCGCGGCTGCGCCCCCACGGGAGGACGAGCACGAGCTGCTCCGGCGAGAGCCGCGCGGCTGCGCGCAGCAGCGAAGCGACGCTGACGCAGGGCGCCGACGCGCGGAGCGACCACTCGCGCTTGGGGAGCTGGATGTCGACAAGGGACACCCCGTCGGGGGAGGCGGAGGAGACCGCATGGGCAAGCGCCGGTTCGATGGAGCGGAAGGCGACGTCACGGAACACGAGCGCCGGGAGGCGTGTCCAGAGGCCGCGCCACCGGCGGGAGAGGAGGCCGGCGCGCGCGGCGGTGCGCACGCAGCGCAGTCGGGTGAGGACCAGGAGGAGTAGATCGTCAGGGAGGGAGCTGATGCGGTCCGCTCCGCTGCCTGCACCACGGATAGATCGGGCTCGTCGGCGGCGCCCCGATCGCGGCTTCATCGATTTCAGCTCTCTTTGTACGTATCGATCTGGGGCAAGTATATATACTAGTGCGGTATATCTTTTGGCAAGAAGCGGAGATAGACCTAACTTTTTCTTTTAGGGGAAAGAGATATACCTAACCTTTTTTTTGAACACACCTAACCTTACCATGCTGGTCCAATAGTAACCTTGTATTGTTGGGAAAGGAGTCTCGTAAAGCTCTCTTTTTCCCCCAAACTTTGGATATATTCATCTCCAATCATAGTTGTACATCGAACATAAAAACAATAAAAGTTACATCGAGATTTATAGACCACCTAACGACGACTATAAGTACTGAAGCAAGCTGAAGAAGCGCCACTGTCATAGCCCACCCTCGCCGGAGCCGGGCACAACTAGTTCTAGTAAACAGTTGGGAAGTCGTCGTGCTAAGACCCCATAGCACCAAGCACCAGAACAGCAACCACCACCGATAAAGAAAAGTTTAGATTGAAAGAATCCAACCCGAAGACACATAAACAAAGACAAACAAAAACCGGATCCAAGCGGATGCATCAAAGACAACCACTGACCAAACGCCGCGAGATTAGGACGAGATACACCTCCACACATCATATAGTAATCTTTGCACGTAGATGGTATCCGTATGTTTTTTCAAGATAATAGACACAGGCGCGCACTCATACAAACGCCCACGTGGCTAATCCACATAAGTGAGATGCAAAAGCGAGTTTGATCCCTCGTGGGCTGGGTATCACCATCCTCTTAATCATTCAACAATAGAAATGTAAGCAAATGGTAATAGCCAAAACAAATCGTATACATTAGTTATTAAATATATACAAATAAATTTCTTCAGGATGTTTAGTTACATGTTACAACCTCGTGTCTCTGCTCACTGGTGCCTCGCCATTATTATCTAGGGTCGCGCTAACTGCCACACATGTGGCAGGAAGGGAGACGCACCATACGTTTCTAATGTAAACAAATTGCCACGTCATCGCATGCATGCATGTAGGAATCTTTTTGGATTTTCAGTTTTTAAAATGTTTTATCTCTTAAACAAAAAATCTGATTGAAAATCCGTTTTCACCATTAAATCCCTCGCGATGAGATCTTCGAAACTAGATCCCATGTTGATATGTTTTGATGAATTTTTTTTTGGATTAAAAGTTGCCATGTCTATTGCATATGAATTGCCATGATGTTTACACTGAAGTTGCCATGATATATTTCAGCTATTTTCTTCTATATTTAAAAGTAAATTTTGACATTTATAAAACGGGGAATTAAGAAACTAGACTTGCCATGAATCATAAACTAAAATTGCCATGATACATGCACGTAAAATTGCCATGGTTCATACAAAAAATAATTTTCATAGTGAAAGTACTGGAGTTGCCATCATCAAAATACTAAAATTGCCATGATCTACAAACTAAAATTGCCACATGGCAACTGCAGTGTAAACATCGTGGCAACTTCTGGCAAAAAAAAAATTCGTCGAAATATATCAACATGGGGTCTAGTTTTGAAGATCTCGTCGAGACAGATTTAATGGTGAAAACGGATTTTTAGTTCGCTTTTTTATTTAGGAGATACAACATTTTTAAGCCGAAAACCAAAAAAAATTCTGCTGATGTCATCTATTTATACGTAGCAAAATGAGTGGTGATGGAGGCGTGTGGGCGATGTGCAAACGCCCACACGTGTGGGCGTTAACATTTTCGATTATCTATGACACAAGCCGATCCTTCCAACCCCTCGAGGACGTTGTACATGTTCTTTGGCATGTCTTTCTTTCTCATGTTGCCATCACACTCTTCATTAGTGGTGTTTGGCTCACCAGTTACTCTATCCTTTCGATCGGCCTTTGACATGGGGGGGGGGGGGCTGAATGGCGAACACAAGCGAGGGAGGGGGTAGCAATGGACAGAGACCATGAGGGCAAAGACCACTTTGGCATGGAGAGCACACCACACCAACCACGCCACCAAAAGCCATGACTACCCGAGTGTAGCAAGAACACCAACGGGAGCAACCGCACAGGAGGGCGATAGGAATATCACGACGAAATCACAAGTTGTCGAGGATCCATTGATCCATTGCCACAGAACACATATGAAAAATGACCGGTTGCCCGAGACATCCACTGTCGCTACTACTGGGAAGGGGACCATAATCCCGTACCACTGGCTCAAAGGTGCCGCACCGCTAGAACAAGGCCGTGCACGCCGTCGCCGTGGAACAACATCCAACATGAATGAGGAGACACACCGAGCGCAACCCAACATGACGACACCGGTTCCGCTCAAGACCTGACAACATCTAGAGCCCCTCCCCACACGACACCCAAAACCGAACCCCAAATTACCCTCAAATGAAGACTCCAAGGAGGGAACAATGCACAGTGTGCCATCACCGCCCAGTCCGATCAGATTTTGGGCTTTCACACGGGAGAGGGGACGGGCTAGAGAGAAGGGACCACGAACATGCCTCCACGGAGTAAAGACGATAGGGTATCGCTGCCATTGGGTCAGGTTAGCCGACCTAGAGTATGGCATGTTCCCGATCTACATTACCAAGCACCCCAACTACACTAGATCCGACAGAAGAAGGGGCATGTATCTCCAAATTTGATGAGGAATAGAGACCTCCACGTCGCAGCCGCCTACCGCCTCCTACTACCCAACTAGCCGCCTTCCCGTGTACGCAATCTGCCACAAATATGATGTTCCTCACCAACCGAGGCCGCCACCCCATGATCTAAGTCTTCCATGGGAGCCGAAGCGATGGCAGACTCACCACCACCATCACCGGGGCTTGCACGAGCTTGCCCAGTGACCTCCTTGGATGGCGGTGAGGGGAAAGAAGGGGAGAGAAGCTAGAGGTGCTCAGGAACCCTAGTGCCACCTGAGTCGCTCTAGCAGACGACACAAGGGGCTTTATTTTAGTTCAGTCACCACTCATGTCAACAGAGCTTCGTCGATGGCCTCCATTCCAATGGTTCTAAACTCCTGATGGAAAAATATATTCATGTGTCATTTGTAGGCAGACAGTTCTGAATTCAACCATGATCTGTTTAGAACGTAGTGGAAAGAGCAACAACTCATACAAAATTAGTTAAAATTATAGATTTGCCAATACAATGAGTAGATGTTGTGCTAATCAATTATAAACACTCACATGAATATGGGACAAACACTAGTAGAAAAAGGACCATTTGTCCCGGATCGTAAGGGCCTTCTGTCTCGGTTTTGGAACCGGGACTAAAAGGTCGTTACTAATGCCTTTGGCCTTTAGTCTCGGTTCTTACACGAACCGGGACAGATGGGCCTCCACGTGGCTGCTGCGGCCAGCCCAGGCAGGGGGGACTTTGGTCCCGGTTGGTGACACCAACCGGGACCAAAAGGCGAGCTGAGATTTTTTTTGTTTTTTAAGGGGCTGGTTTAGGGGTTTGGGGGGTTAATTTAGGTTGTTATTAGCTAGCTACACTAGTAGAAAAAGGGTCAAACGTGAAGCACATTAGTGCCGGTTTGTATTTGAGCCGGCACTAATGTATACATTAGTGCCGGTTCCAACGGCTAGCCGGGCCGCTTTCATTAGTACCGGTTCGTGGCGAACCTTTAGCACCGGTTCGTGCCATGAACCGGTACTAATGAGAGTGGTGGCAGGATGTTGTCAGACTGGGGCCCCTCCAGCCCCTTTAGTACCGGTTCTTGGCACGAACCGGTACTAAAGATCGTCCTACATAAACCCTTCGTCCACCCGAGCTCGCTCTGTTCTTCCCCTTTCCCCTCTCCTCTCTGTTCTTCCCCTCTTCCTCTCGAGCTCATCACACATTTTGCCTAAAATTTGTCAAGATTTGAAGGCCCCCATCCATTCAAATGATCACAAAAGTTAGCAACTTTGTCCTTTCATCACTCATTGGTAGATTAGCTCCTGCAATGCTTTATATAGTGATTAATTTATGAGTTTAGTAATTTTGGAGGATATATATATGTGCTAGTATTTGATTTATATGCAATTTGAGGTCAAAAATAACACTTAGTTTGCATATGTAGGTGTGGTTTACTTAGTGCCTTCTAAATCTCCGTCGTAACCACCGTCGATCGTCCGCACCGTCCCGTCCCGGCACCACCTTGTGGTGAGCCTCTTGTTCATGAAATTTTATATAAAAATTGATGTTTGTGTGATTTGGATATATAGTTATTCGTATAATTATCTTACCCGTACGTTGTTTGTTATACATATAGTGCCATGGTTTTGATATCCGTCCCCGTCGGCCCTCGTCCTTGTTATGATTCGGATGTGGTATATATATTCTCTTTTAAAACTAGTTGCATTTCGTGTTTATGACAAATTATGCCCATCAAGTTGACATAGAAACTTTTCTAGGAGGTATGTGAACCGGAAATTCCAACTGACCCTATTGTCGAGAGGTTAAATTTAGTTGAAAGAGAAAACGAGTACTTGAAAGAAAAATTGAAAAGAATCGAGGGGGAGAAGATGGAATTGGAGTTGCATGTTGCCGATGTCGTCGATGATCACAAGATCAAGATGGAGAAAATGTGCTTGAAGATTAGAAAGATTAGAAAATATTCCATCGATAGTGAGGCTTGGTATCATTATGCTGTTGGATCCATTGTTCCTTAGTTGCGATCTTGATCATATTTGTTGTTGCATTTAAATGCTTTAGCTAGAGAGTTATTTGTTTGTTGCATTTAAGTGTTGTATGAACTTTATGTATGAACTTGTATTAATTTGGTCTATTCGGTGTTGTGTAATGAAGATGAGCCGGCAATGGATGTACGATGACCGATGCTCTCCCCAGTTCGTTGAGGGTGTGCATACTTTTCTGCTTGCGGCTGAGGCAAACAAGCGGGCGGATGGTTTTATGCCTTGTCCATGTGCTCGCTGTAAGAATGGTCACAATTACTCTACGTCAAGAACCATTCACGTCCACCTGTTTAAGTCCGGTTTCATGCCCCACTATAATGTTTGGACCAAGCACGGAGAAAGAGGGGTTATGATGGAAGACAATGAAGAAGAAGAGGACGACGACAGCTATCCTGGCCATGGGTTCCCTGAATACGATGATACAACAATGGGGGAAGAAGCTTAGCCGGTAATGCGGGAAGAAGCTGAGCCGGCAATGCGGGAAGAAGCTGAAGAAGAGGCATCAGATGAGCCCGTTGATGATCTAGGTCGGTGTTGGAAATATGCCCTAGAGGCAATAATAAAAGTATTATTATATTTCATTGTTCATGATAATTGTCTTTTATTCATGCTATAACTGTATTATCCGGAAATCGTAATACACGTGTGAATACATAGACCTCAATATGTCCCTAGTGAGCCTCTAGTTGACTAGCTCGTTGTGATCAACAGATAGTCATGATTTCCTGGCTATGGACATTGGATGTCGTTGATAACGGGATCACATCATTAGGAGAATGATGTGATGGACAAGACCCAATCCTAAGCATAGCACAAAGGTCGTTTAGTTCGTTTGCTAGAGCTTTGCCAATGTCAAGTATCTCTTCCTTAGACCATGAGATCGTGTAACTCCCGGATACCGTAGGAGTGCCTTGGGTGTATCAAACGTCACAACGTAACTGGGTGACTATAAAGGTGCATTACAGGTATCTCCGAAAGTAGCTGTTGGGTTGACACGGATCGAGACTGGGATTTGTCACTCCGTATGACGGAGAGGTATCTCTGGGCCCACTCGGTAATGCATCATCATAATGAGCTCAAGGTGACCAAAGTGTTGGCCACGAGATCATGCATTACGGTACGAGTAAAGTGACTTGCCGGTAACGAGACTGAACAAGGTATTGGGATACCGACGATCGAGTCTCGGGCAAGTAACGTACCGATTGACAAAGGGAATTGTATACAGGGTTTGATCGAATCCTCGACATCGTGGTTCATCCGATGACAACATCGAGAAGCATGTGGGAGCCAACATGGGTATCCAGATCCCGCTGTTGGTTATTGACCGGAGAACGTCTCGGTCATGTCTACATGTCTCCCGAACCTGTAGGGTCTACACACTTAAGGTTCGATGACGCTAGGGTTATAAAGGAAGTTTGTATGTGGTTACCGAATGTTGTTCGGAGTCCCGGATGAGATCCCGGACGTCACGAGGAGTTCCGAAATGGTCCGGAGGTAAAGATTTATATATGGGAAGTCCTATTTTGGCCACCGGAAAATGTTCGGGATTTTTCGGTATTGTACCGGGAAGGTTCTAGAAGGTTCCGGAGTGGGGCCCACCTGCATGGGGGGACCCACATGAACGTGAGTAGTGGGGGGAAAGGCCCCACACCCCTGGTCAAGGCGCACCAAGATCCCCCCTTAGAAGGAATAAGATCATATCCCGAAGGGATAAGATCAAGTTCCCTAAAAAGGGGGGATAACAATCGGTGGGGAAGGAAATGATGTGATTTCTTTCCTCCCACCTTGGCCAACGCCCCAATGGACTTGGAGGGCAAGAAACCAGCCCCTCCACCCCTATATATAGTGGGGAGGCGCATGGGAGCTTAAGACAAGCCAAGGCGCAGCCCCTCCCCTCCCCAACACGTCTCCTCCTCCGTATATGCTTGGCGAAGCCCTGTCGGAGTACTGCTGCACCAACTACACCACGCCGTCGTGCTGCCGTTGGAGCAATCTTCCTCAACCTCTCCTTCCCCCTTGCTGGATCAAGAAGGAGGAGACGTCTCCCGTCCCGTACGTGTGTTGAACGCGGAGGTGCTGTTCGTTCAGCACTTGGACATCGGTGATCCGAATCACGTTCGAGTCGACTCCATCATCACCATCCCCTTGGCTAGCTTCCGCTCGTGATCTACAAGTGGTATGTAGATGCAAACTCTCTCCCTTGACTCGTTGCTTAGATGAACTCATAGATGGATCTTGGTGAAACCGTAGGAAAATTTTAATTTTCTGCAACGTTCCCCAACAGTGGCATCATGAGCCAGGTCTATGCGTAGTTCTCTTTGCACGAGTAGAACACAATTTTGTTGTGGGCGTGGATTTTGTCATCTTACTTGCCTCTACTAGTCTTTTCTTGCTTCGGCGGTATTGTGGGATGAAGCGGCCCGGACCAACCTTACACGTACGCTTACGTGAGACCGGTTCCACCGACTGACATGCACTAGTTGCATAAGGTGGCTGGCGGGTGTCTGTCTCTCCCACTTTAGTTGGAGCGGATTCGATGAAAAGGGCCCTTATGAAGGGTAAATAGAAGTTGACAAAATCACGTTGTGGTTATTCGTAGGTAAGAAAACGTTCTTGCTAGAACCCAATTGCAGCCACGTAAAAGATGCAACAACAATTAGAGGACGTCTAACTTGTTTTTGCAGCGATTGATCATGTGATGTGATATGGCCAGAAGTTGTGATGAATGATGAATTGTGATGTATGAGATCATGTTCTTTGTAATAGGATTCACGACTTGCATGTCGATGAGTATGACAACCGGCAGGAGCCATAGGAGTTGTCTTTATTTTTTGTATGACCTGCGTGTCATTAAAGAACGCCATGTAACTCACTTTACTTTATTGCTAAACGCGTTAGCCATAGAAGTAGAAGTAGTCGTTGGCGTGACAACTTCATGAAGACACGATGATGGAGATCATGATGATGGAGATCATGGTGTCAAGCCGGTGACAAGATGATCATGGAGCCCCGAAGATGAAGATCAATGGAGCTATATGATATTGGCCATATCATGTCACAACTATATAATTGCATGTGATGTTTATTATGTTTATGCATCTTGTTTACTTAGGACGACGGTAGTAAATAAGATGATCCCTTACAAAAATTTCAAGAAGTGTTCTCCCCTAACTGTGCACCGTTGCTACAGTTCGTCGCTTCTAAGCACCACGTGATGATCAGGTGTGATGGATTCTTACGTTCACATACAACGGGTGTAAGACAGTTTTACACAGCGAAAACACTTAGGGTTAACTTGACGAGCCTAGCATGTGCAGACATGGCCTCGGAACATGGAGACCGAAAGGTCGAACACGAGTCGTATGGAAGATACGATCAACATGAGAATGTTCACCGACGATGACTAGTCCGTCTCACGTGATGATCGGACACGGCCTAGTCGACTCGGATCGTGTAACACTTAGATGACTAAAGGGATGTCTAATCTGAGTGGGAGTTCATAATTTGATTAGAACTTAATTATCATGAACTTAGTCTAAAACCTTTGCAAATATGTCTTGTAGATCAAATGGCCAACGCTCATGTCAACATGAACTTCAACGCGTTCCTAGAGAAAACCAAGCTGAAAGATGATGGCAGCAACTATACGGACTGGGTCCGGAACCTGAGGATCATCCTCATAGCTGCCAGGAAACAATATGTCCTAGAAGGACCGCTGGGTGACGCTCCCGTCCCAGAGAACCAAGACATTATGAATGCTTGGCAAACTCGCGCTGATGATTACTCACTCGTTCAGTGCGGCATGCTTTACAGCTTAGAACCGGGGCTCCAAAAGCGTTTTGAGCATCACGGAGCATATGAGATGTTCGAAGAGCTGAAACTAGTTTTCCAAGCTCATGCCCGGGTCGAGAGATATGATGTCTCCGACAAGTTCTACAGTTGTAAGATGGAGGAAAACAGTTTTGTCAGTGAGCACATCCTGAAGATGTCTGGGTTGCACAACCGTATGACCCAGCTGAACATTAACCTCCCAGATGAGGCGGTCATTGACAGAATCCTCCAGTCGCTCCCACCAAGCTACAAGAGCTTTGTGATGAACTACAACATGCAGGGGATGGAAAAGACCATTCCTGAAGTGTTCTCGATGCTGAAGTCAGTAGAGGCTGAAATCAAGAAAGAACATCAAGTGTTGATGGTCAATAAGACCACTAAGTTCAAGAAGGGCAAGGGTAAGAAGAACTTCAAGAAGGACGGCAAGGAGGTTGCCGCGCCTGGTAAGCCAGTTACCGGGAAGAAGTCAAAGAATGGACCTAAGCCTGAGACTGAGTGCTTTTATTGCAAGGGGAAGGGTCACTGGAAGCGGAACTGCCCCAAATACTTAGCAGATAAGAAGGCCGGCAAAACCAAAGGTATATTTGATATACATGTAATTGATGTGTACCTTACCAGTACTCGTAGTAACTCCTAAGTATTTGATACCGGTGCCGTTGCTCATATTTGTAACTCACAGCAGGAGCTGCGGAATAAACGGAGACTGGCGAAGGACGAGGTGACGATGCGCGTCGGGAATGGTTCCAGAGTCGATGTGATCGCCGTCGGCACGCTGCCTCTACATTTACCTACGGGATTAGTTTTGAACCTTAATAATTTTTATTTAGTGCCAAGTTTGAGCATGAACATTGTATCTGGATCTCGTTTAATATGAGATGGCTACTCATTTAAGTCTGAGAATAATGGTTGTTCGATTTATATGAGAGATATGTTTTATGGTCATGCTCCGATGGTCAATGGTTTATTCTTAATGAATCTCGAGCGTAATATTACACATGTTCATAGTGTAGATGCCAAAAGATGTAAAGTTGATAACGATAGTCCCACATACTTGTGGCACTGCCGCCTTGGTCACATTGGTGTCAAGCGCATGAAGAAGCTCCATGCCGATGGACTTTTAGAGTCTCTTGATTATGAATCGTTTGACACGTGCGAACCATGCCTCATGGGCAAGATGACCAAGACTCCGTTCTCCGGAACAATGGAGCGAGCAACCAACTTATTGGAAATCATACATACCAATGTGTGCGGTCCAATGAGCGTTGAGGCTCGCGGAGGATATCGTTATGTTCTCACTCTCACTGATGACTTAAGTAGATATGGGTATGTCTACTTAATGAAACACAAGTCTGAGACCTTTGAAAAGTTCAAGGAATTTCAGAATGAGGTGGAGAATCAACGTGACCGAAAGATAAAGTGCCTACGATCAGATCGTGGAGGAGAATATTTAAGTCACGAATTTGGCACACACTTAAGGAAATGTGGAATCGTTTCAGAACTCACGCCGCCTGGAACACCTCAGCGAAACGGTGTGTCCGAACGTCGTAATCGCACTCTATTGGATACGGTGCGGTCTATGATGTCTCTTACTGATTTACCGCTATCATTTTGGGGATACGCTCTAGAGACAACTACATTCACTTTAAATAGGGCACCGTCTAAATCCGTTGAGACGACATCATATGAATTATGGTTTGGGAAGAAACCTAAGCTGTCGTTTCTAAAAGTTTGGGGATGCGATGCTTATGTCAAGAAACTTCAACCTGAAAAGCTCGAACCCAAGTCGGAAAAATGCGTCTTCATAGGATACCCTAAGGAAACTGTCGGGTATACCTTCTACTTAAGATCCGAGGGCAAAATCTTTGTTGCCAAGAACGGATGCTTTCTGGAAAAAGAGTTTCTCTCGAAAGAAGTAAGTGGGAGGAAAGTAGAACTCGATGAAGTACTACCTCTCAAACGGGAAAGTAGTGCAGCTCAGGAAAATGTTGCTGTGATGCCCACACCAACTGAAGAGGAAACCAATGATGATGATCAAGGTACTTCGGATCAAGTTGCTACTGAACTTCGTAGGTCCACAAGGACACGTTCCGCACCAGAGTGGTACGGCAACCCCGTCCTGGAAATCATGTTGTTAGGCAACGGTGAACCTTCGAACTATGAAGAAGCGATGGCGGGCCCAAATTCCAACAAATGGCTTGAAGCCATGAAATCCGAGATAGAATCCATGTATGAAAACAAAGTATGGACTTTGATAGACTTGCCCGATGATCGGCGAGCAATAGAAAACAAATGGATCTTTAAGAAGAAGACAGACGCGGATGGTAATGTCACCATCTATAAAGCTCGACTTGTCGCTAAGGGTTATCGACAGGTTCAAGGGATTGACTACGACGAGACATTCTCTCCCATAGCGAAGCTAAAGTCCGTCCGAATCATGTTAGCAATTGCCGCATACTATGATTATGAGATATGGCAGATGGACGTCAAAACAGCATTCCTTAACGGGCATCTTAAGGAAGAACTGTATATGATGCAGCCGGAAGGTTTTGTCGATCCTAAGAACGCTAACAAAGTATGCAAGCTCCAGCGATCCATTTATGGGCTGGTGCAAGCATCTCGGAGTTGGAATATTCGCTTTGATGAGATGATCAAAGCGTTTGGGTTTATGCAGACTTATGGAGAAGCCTGCGTTTACAAGAAAGTGAGTGGGAGCTCTGTAGCATTTCTCATATTATATGTAGATGACATACTCTTGATGGGAAATAATATAGAATTTCTGGACAGCATTAAGGCCTACTTGAATAAGTGTTTTTCAATGAAGGACCTTGGAGAAGCTGCTTACATATTAGGCATCAAGATCTATAGAGATAGATCGAGACACCTCATAGGTCTTTCACAAAGCACATACCTTGATAAGATTTTGAAGAGGTTCAAAATGGATCAGTCCAAGAAGGGGTTCTTGCCTATGTTACAAGATGTGAGGTTGAGCTCGGCTCAGTCACCGACCACGGCAAAAGATAAAGAAGAGATGAGTGTCATCCCCTATGCTTCAGCCATAGGATTTATTATGTATGCCATGCTGTGTACCAGACCTGATGTAAACCTTGCCGTGAGTTTGGTAGCTAGATACCAAAGTAATCCCGGCAAGGAACACTGGACAGCAGTCAAGAATATCCTGAAGTACCTGAAAAGGACAAAGGACATGTTTCTCGTTTATGGAGGAGACGAAGAGCTTGTCGTAAAGGGTTACATCGACGCTAGCTTCGACTCAGATCTGGATGACTCTAAGTCACAAACCGGATACGTGTATATGTTGAATGGTGGAGCAGTAAGCTGGTGCAGCTGCAAGCAGAGCGTCGTGGCGGGATCTACGTGTGAAGCGGAGTACATGGCAGCCTCGGAGGCAGCGCATGAAGCGATTTGGGTGAAGGAGTTCATCACCGACCTAGGAGTCATACCCAATGCGTCGGGGCCAATCAAACTCTTCTGTGACAACACTGGAGCTATTGCCCTTGCCAAGGAGCCCAGGTTTCACAAGAAGACCAGGCACATCAAGCGTCGTTTCAACTCCATCCGTGAAAATGTTCAAGATGGAGACATAGAAATTTGCAAAGTACATACGGATCTGAATGTCGCAGATCCGTTGACTAAACCTCTCTCGCGAGCTAAACATGATCAACACCAGAACTCTATGGGTGTTCGATTCATCACAATGCAACTAGATTGGTGACTCTAGTGCAAGTGGGAGACTGTTGGAAATATGCCCTAGAGGCAATAATAAAAGTATTATTATATTTCATTGTTCATGATAATTGTCTTTTATTCATGCTATAACTGTATTATCCGGAAATCGTAATACACGTGTGAATACATAGACCTCAATATGTCCCTAGTGAGCCTCTAGTTGACTAGCTCGTTGTGATCAACAGATAGTCATGATTTCCTGGCTATGGACATTGGATGTCGTTGATAACGGGATCACATCATTAGGAGAATGATGTGATGGACAAGACCCAATCCTAAGCATAGCACAAAGGTCGTTTAGTTCGTTTGCTAGAGCTTTGCCAATGTCAAGTATCTCTTCCTTAGACCATGAGATCGTGTAACTCCCGGATACCGTAGGAGTGCCTTGGGTGTATCAAACGTCACAACGTAACTGGGTGACTATAAAGGTGCATTACAGGTATCTCCGAAAGTAGCTGTTGGGTTGACACGGATCGAGACTGGGATTTGTCACTCCGTATGACGGAGAGGTATCTCTGGGCCCACTCGGTAATGCATCATCATAATGAGCTCAAGGTGACCAAAGTGTTGGCCACGAGATCATGCATTACGGTATGAGTAAAGTGACTTGCCGGTAACGAGACTGAACAAGGTATTGGGATACCGACGATCGAGTCTCAGGCAAGTAACGTACCGATTGACAAAGGGAATTGTATACAGGGTTTGATCGAATCCTCGACATCGTGGTTCATCCGATGACAACATCGAGAAGCATGTGAGAGCCAACATGGGTATCCAGATCCCGCTGTTGGTTATTGACCGGAGAACGTCTCGGTCATGTCTACATGTCTCCCGAACCCGTAGGGTCTACACACTTAAGGTTCGATGACGCTAGGGTTATAAAGGAAGTTTGTATGTGGTTACCGAATGTTGTTCGGAGTCCCGGATGAGATCCCGGACGTCACGAGGAGTTCCGCAATGGTCCGTAGGTAAAGATTTATATACGGGAAGTCCTATTTTGGCCACCGGAAAATGTTCAGGATTTTTCGCTATTGTACCGGGAAGGTTCTAGAAGGTTCCGAAGTGGGGCCCACCTGCATGGGGGGACCCACATGAACGTGAGTAGTGGGGGAAAGGCCCCACACCCCTGGTCAAGGCGCACCAAGATCCCCCCTTAGAAGGAATAAGATCATATCCCGAAGGGATAAGATCAAGATCCCTAAAAAGGGGGGATAACAATCGGTGGGGAAGGAAATGATGGGATTTCTTTCCTCCCACCTTGGCCAACGCCCCAATGGACTTGGAGGGCAAGAAACCAGCCCCTCCACCCCTATATATAGTGGGGAGGCGCATGGGAGCTTAAGACAAGCCAAGGCGCAGCCCCTCCCCTCCCCAACACCTCTCCTCCTCCGTATATGCTTGGCGAAGCCCTGTCGGAGTACTGCTGCACCAACTACACCACGCCGTCGTGCTGCCGTTGGAGCAATCTTCCTCAACCTCTCCTTCCCCCTTGCTGGATCAAGAAGGAGGAGACGTCTCCCGTCCCGTACGTGTGTTGAACGCGGAGGTGCTGTCCGTTCAGCACTTGGACATCGGTGATCCGAATCACGTTTGAGTACGACTCCATCATCACCATCCCCTTGGCTAGCTTCCGCTCGTGATCTACAAGTGGTATGTAGATGCAAACTCTCTCCCTTGACTCGTTGCTTAGATGAACTCATAGATGGATCTTGGTGAAACCGTAGGAAAAATTTTAATTTTCTGCAACGTTCCCCAACAGTCGGGCCATTGCCGATGCAAAGAGAAACTGCGCAAGTGATTTGGAGAAGAAGAAGTTGCAGCGCATGTTAGAGGATCACAAAAAATTGTTGTACCCGAATTGCGTAGGTGACAAGAAAAAGCTGGGCACCACACTGGAATTGCTGCAATGGAAGGCAGAGAATAGTGTATCTGACAAGGGATTTGGAAAGTTGCTGGTAATGATAAAGGATATGCTTCCAAAGGACAACGAATTGCCCGAGAGTACGTACGAAGCAAAGAAGGCTGTCTGCCCTCTAGGGTTAGAGGTGCAGAAGATACATGCATGCCCTAATGATTGCATCCTCTACCGCGGTGAGTACGGGGATTTGAACGCTTGCCCGGTATGTGGTGCATTGCGCTATAAGATCAGCCGCGATGACCCTGGTGATGTCGAGGGCGAGTGCCCCAGGAAGAAGATTCCTGCCAAGGTGATGTGGTATACTCCTATAATACCACGGTTGAAACGTTTGTTCCAAAACAAAGAGCATGCCAAGGCGATGCGATGGCACAGAGAAGACCGTAAGAAAGACGGAAAGTTGAGAGTACCTGCTGACGGGTCGCAGTGGAGAAAAATCGAAAGAAAGTACGGGAAGGAGTTTCAGATGACGCAAGGAGCGTATGGTTTGGTCTAAGCGCAGATGGCATTAATCCTTTTGGGGAGCAGAGCAGCAACCATAGCACCTGGCCTGTGACTCTATGCTTGTATAACCTTCCTCCTTGGTTGTGCATAAAGCGGAAGTTCATTATGATGCCAGTGCTCATCCAAGGCCCTAAGCAACCCGGCAACGACATTGATGTGTACCTAAGGCCATTAGTTGAAGAACTCTTACAACTATGGAATGGAACAAGTGTACGTGCATGGGATGAGCACATGGGGGAAGAATTTGACCTAAAGGCGTTGCTGTTCGTGACCATCAATGATTGGCCTGCTCTCAGTAACCTTTCAGGACAGACAAACAAGGGATACCGCGCATGCACGCACTGTTTGGACGATACCGACAGTATATATTTGGCTAATTGTAAGAAGAATGTGTACCTAGGACATCGTCGATTTCTTCCGAGCAGGCATCCCGTAAGAAAGAAAGGCAAGCATTTCAAAGGTGAGGCGGATCACCGGACGAAGCCTCACCACCGTACTGGTGCTGATGTACATGATATGGTCAAGGATTTGAAGGTGGTCTTTGGAAAGGGTCCTGGTGGACAACCTGTTCCGAATGACGCTGACGGACGGGCACCCATGTGGAAGAAGAAATCTATATTTTGGGACCTGCCCTATTGGAAAGACCTAGAGGTCCGCTCCGCAATCGACGTGATGCACGTGATGAAGAATCTTTGTGTGACCCTGCTTGGCTTCTTGGGCGTGTATGGGAAGACAAAAGATACACCTGAGGCACGAGAGGACCAGCAACGTATGCACGGAAAAGACGCATACATCAGGGTCATGCAAGCTACGCTCTTACCAAAGAAGAGAAGGAAATCTTCTTTGAATGCCTGCTCAGTATTAAGGTACCGTCTGGCTTCTCGTCGAATATAAAGGGAATAATAAACATGGCAGAGAAAAAGTTCCAGAACCTAAAGTCTCATGACTGCCATGTGATTATGACGCAACTGCTTCCGGTCGCATTGAGGGGGCTTCTACAGGAAAATGTTCGATTAGCCATTGTGAAGCTATGTGCATTTCTCAATGCAATCTTTCAGAAGGTAATCGATCCAGAAATCATACCAAGGTTAGAGAATGATTTGGTGCAATGTCTTGTCAGTTTCGAGTTGGTGTTCCCACCATCCTTCTTCAACATCATGACACATGTCCTAGTTCACCTATGCGAAGAGATTAACGTTTTGGGTCCTGTATTTCTACACAATATGTTCCCCTTTGAGAGGTTCATGGGAGTCTTAAAGAAATATGTTCATAACCGTGCTAGGCCAGAAGGAAGCATCTCCAAGGGCCGTCAAAATGAGGAGGTCATTGAGTTTTGTATTGACTTTATTCCTGACCTTAAGCCGATTGGTGTTCCTGAATCGCGGCATAAGGGCAGACTGGATGGAAAAGGCATGCTAGGAGGGGAACAAATAATATGTATGGACGGACATTCTCTCACTGAAGCACACTACACAGTTCTACAGAATTCTGCCTTGGTGGCTCCGTATATGGATGAACACAAGAATTTTCTACGCTCCAAACACCCGGAGCGGTCTGATGACTGGATTACACGTGAACAAACCAGGAGTTTCGCCAGCTGGTTGCAGACACGTACCATGCATGACACCTCTATTGAAGATGACCTGTACTTGCTGTCCCAGTTACCATCTTCGAATATAATGACTTTCAAAGGGTACAAGATAAATGGTAATACATTTTACACGATTGCCCAAGATAAGAAGAGCACCAACCAAAACAGTGGTGTCCGCTTTGATGCAGAGACCAAGACGGGAAAGGAAACATATTATGGTTATATAAAGGACATATGGGAACTTGTCTATCGACGTAGTTTGAAGGTCCCTTTGTTTCGGTGCAAATGGGTCAATATGACACGAGGCGGGGTAACGGAAGACCCGCGGTACGGAATGACAACAGTGGATCTCAACAATCTTGCGTATGCAGACGAACCATTCGTCCTAGCCAATGATGTGGCACAGGTTTTCTATGTGAAGGACATGTCTACCAAGCCAAGAAAAAGAAAAGATAAGGAAGCGAATGCATCATACGATGAGCCAAAGCGGCACATAGTTCTTTCTGGGAAGAGAAACATCGTGGGAGTGGATGACAAGACAGACAAGTCAGAAGATTATGAAAAGTTTGATGAAATTGCTCCATTCACAGTGAATATTGACCCGAGCATCCCGTTAAATGATGAAGATTTTCCATGGTTACGGCGCAAAGGGACACACGCGAAGAAAAAGTTTCACACCCAAAGATCTGGGATGTGATCGGCTTCACTATCATCACTTTCTTCTGTGTTTCACACCCAGAAGGGAATCTCTGTAATAGTTAGGGTAGTTAATTATGTGTTTTGGCATTTGAAACGCGAAGAAATTTTATATGCAAACAAATTCTTTCATGCCTTTACTGATTTTTAAAGTTAAGTTATTCACAAACTAGTGATTCACACTAATTTCAAATAATTCAAAATTTAAACTATTCAAATTTGAAAAACTACGGGCACTAACAGAAAGTTTGTAATTTTTTGTACCTCAAGCAAAAATATTCACAAAGAAACTGTAAATACACAAAAAAACAACTCAAAAATAAATAAAGCAAAAAAATAAAAAAAAATCCCGCCTACTAGGCCAGAGCGGCCTGCATACGACTAGAAACCCAACCTGTTGTTGGGCCAGGATGCAGGCCCTCAAAGGCCCAGTAGGCCCACAGGGCAGCACAGAACATGTAGGCCCAGTAGGTCTGCTTTGGAGAGGAGCTCGAGAGAGCTACCACACGGGGGTTTATAAACCAGTGCGGTCGCTCCTCGGCTAGCGAGGTGGGACTAAACTTGCCGCACCGCACCTGAGCCAGCGCACCCCCTTTAGTACCGGGTCGTGGCACCAACCGGTACTAAAGGGAGGGCCTTTAGTACCGGTTGGAGCCACCACCCGGTACTAAAGAGGGTCGCTTCCCGCCGCTTGGCCTGGCCAAAACAGGCCTTTAGTACCGGTTGGTGGCTCCAACCGGTACTAAAGGCCCCTCCTATATAAACAGCACTTACGAAAATTTCAGTTTCTCATCTGCTTCTTCTCCTCTGCAACGTCGCCCGCCGCCCCCGTACGTCTCCATCCCTCGTCGCCGCCCCCGTCGCCGCCCCGTCCCCGTCGTCCCCGTCCCCGTCGTCCCCGTCGTCACCGCCGCCCCGTCCCGGCCCGTCTCGCGTCGTACCCGTCCCCGTCGTCGTCGCCCCGTAGTCCTCGTCGTCGTCGCCGCCCCGGCCCGTACGTCCCCATCCCCATCATCGCCGCCCCGTCCCTATCCCCGTCGTCGTCATCCCCGTCGTCGCCGCGCCCGTCGCCGTCCCCGTCGCCGGCCCCCGTCGCCTCTCGCCTCGCCGGTGAGCGCACACACACACATACATTTTTTGTTTCTTAGTTATACAAATAGTTAGAAATTTTTCTGTTTTTTAAAAATTGTTAGAAATTTTTCTGTTTTTTAGAAATAGTTAGAAATGTTAGAATAGTTAGAAATGTTAGACTTGTTAGAATAGTTAGAAATGTTAGAATTGTTAGAAAATTTTTAGTTTTTAGTTATAGAAATAGTTATAAAAAAGTTAGAAATTTTTCTTTTTTTAGTTCTAGAAATATTAGAAATGTTAGAAATTTTAGTTATCAAAATCCAATCATTAAAAAAATGTTACTTTTTGCGGGCATATAGCTAGTATTTGTTCTCGACGATGCCCGGCCCGCATCCTCGCCGTCGACCCGTCCGCGACGACGTCCGACTGACCCATGTCCGGGACTGGGCTCCGCCGGGCTGGCACTGGGAGGTGCTGCCTGGAGGGGCGCGCCGCTTGATGAGGAACCCGGCCCCGGGTCCCGTCGTCGACCCTGATCTCATTTGGTGGCGTTCGCGTGGGCCAGTTTCGGTGCGGAGGGAGCCGGCCCCGCCGGAGGTGGTACGTCGCCGTGTCAGGGAGGAGGACGAGCACGTCCATCGCTACATGGTTGCGTTAGAGGGTGGCAGGTTCTCCAATACCTGGCAGTTTCTTCAGGGATCTCACTTCAGCTATGATCCTGTGAGGGTTCCTTCTCTTTGGGTGTCCACCGGCCGCGCCGCAGGAACCGCGAGTGTCCTAGATTCTTCTGCAGTATTCGATCTTTATTAGCTACCTAGCCAGTGATGTACTCGATATATAATATTCAAGACGATGTATTCGAGATTATATATTATTCGAGACGATGTATTCGAGATTATATCTATTATTCGAGATGATGTATTCGAGATTATATCTATTATTCGAGATGATGTATTCGAGATTATATCTATTATTCGAGACGATGTAATTTGAATACTAAATTGTTTTATATTTCTTTTGGCATAGTTAAATAAAAGCTATGGCGGACAATACCGACAGAGGGGGAGAACATACCATGTTCGATATAATACGCGGGCCGGATGATGATCAGGAAGAAGATTATGACGGCTCCGAATTTCTAAACAACACCGGAGAGGGTGATATGATATTCGATCGCGACGACCGAATTGATGAAGTCATGAACTATGATGATGACAACACCGGAGAGGTATATATATTTATATAAGCAGGCATCTGGTGATCATCACATGTTTTAAATGAGTTGAAGATATATTAACGAATCGATCTTTCTTCTTTCAGCCATCCGGATCGAGCAAATCTTCAGGCAACATGACGAAATGAGGCCCGAACAAAAAGTTGAAGGAGGGCGTAAAGTATAATATCGAGGCAATCAAACCTAATGGCGAACCATTAGCGCCTAAGAAGATTGCGAACAAGTTCGTTCGTCAGTGCGGAGTTCTTGTGAAGGTCCAACTCCCGGTCTCCCTTCAAGAATGGAGAGAGCCAGCAAAGCCACATCCAGATCTTACTTTTGTCGACGACAGACAAAAAAGTCTGCTTTGAGATACTCTCGTGGAACATTTCACCCTACCAGATCATTTCACAGAAGCAGATGTGCAGAAAGTCAAGGGCGCTGCTCTTAGGAAGATGGCGGTTGCATTCAAGAACCACAAGAATCGTGAATGGGACAAGTACGTCAAGGGAGGAAGGAAGACTCCAGTATTCGAGGGAACACTAGAGAATCAATGTGCTCATTGGGACGATTTTGTGAAATTCAAGGATTCAGAATTAGCTAAGGAACGGTCGAGAATAAACAAGAAGAATGCCGAAAAAAAGGATAAGTTCCATAAGCTGGGGCCAGGTGGCTACGCAGTGGCAATGCCTAAGTGGGATAAGTCTGAGAAAGAGATGGAGGATGCAGGTGTCACTCCGGTTACTAAGAGCTGGCCCCCTAGGTGCAGGACTTGGTTCTATGCGCATGGGGGGGAGTTGGACCCGAAGACAGGCAAAGTTTCGACGAAGGCATGTCTGAACGGAGCCGACGATAATATACTTGTTGCAATAGAAGAGGCTCGAACGGGGGTGTTCCAGCCCAACAGAGAGAACGACGAGCTTACGCATGCCCTGGGAAATCCTGAACACCCAGGAAGAACATGAGGCAAGGGTGCTATTCCATGGTATGAGGGGTTTTCGGACTGGAACGCCAACTACATAACCCATGCGAGAAGGAAGATTGCGGAGGAGAAGCAGAGGAAGATGGAGGAGGAGAAGAGGAAGCTGGACTATGAACGCCTTCAAGGCCTAGAATCAGCGCACACGGACTTGGTAGTCAAATTCCAGCGACCGCAGGAGCAGATCGACTCACTTAGCCATCAAAGGGGGTCTCAGCAGCTGCAGCAGCTAGCGGATGATCCAGCATTGGATACCACCGCCTCATCCATGCCGAGAAGCAGCATGGGTTTGGCCCCGTTTGACGCAATGCTGGATAGATACCCCGTGGATGAAATCGCGGAGAACACTAACAGCGAGCTACACTTCAAAATGAAGAATATATCCTTGAAGGTGGCAGGCGGCGTTGCTTATACAAATTCCCCCGATGCAACCTTCCATTGCAACCCGATTCCAGCAGTCTATGCTCGTGTCGTGGTTGATGAGGTGGTGGACCAATATTCGAGGCTAGAGCTTGACATTCCTGGAGGTGACGAGGAGCACACACTCGGAGATGCCAAACATCGTATCATCCTATGGAGAAAGGATTGCATCATCTTTCGAAGGCCACCGACACCGCGTGACCCGAATCCTCGTCGAAGTCCGCCACCGAGTCAGCAGACTCCCGCTCCTCCAAGTCCACCAACGCGTGAGGCCACTCCTCCTCCTCCAAGTCTGGCAAAGTGTCAGGCCACTCCTCCTCCAAGTCCGACACAGCGTCAAACGTCCACTCCTCCTCCAAGTCCGGCACAACCTCAGGCCACTCCTCCTCCAAGTCCGGCACAGCTTCAGGCCACTCCTCGTCCAACTCAGCCCCGTCAGCCGTCTCCGCCGCCTCAACAATCGCAGAAGAGACACCCCGCAGCTATGGTGCGTAGAGGTACGAGTCGAGGTCATAGTACAGGAAGTACAGGCGGAGGCAAGCGATATAAATATGGTCCAAACCTCACTACTCCTCTTCCTGAGAGGGCTTACGACAGGACCGAGGAGCAAACCAATGCCATAGTGCAGGCAGAAGTCAACGCCCATTTTGGACCAAAACCGCCACCGCCGCCAAGGGAGAAAGTGCATGTGGAAGTAGTTGACCACTTCGTTCGTATGGCTCAACCACCAGCTCCTAAGCCTGTTGACACAGACTATGAGCGCCACATCAGGAAGTTACATCGACAACGTCTACAGAAGGAGGCGAGCTCGAGCTCGAGCAAACAACAAGCAGCTGTCAAAAAATGCGGGAAAACCGTTGCCTAGCTGGGAGAACAGGCGGCACAATTGACCCCCCCCCCCCGCTTGTTGTGCCGCCAACAACACGTGACAGTACGCGCGCCCAATATTATTGTGGGCAAACAGTTTACGTTCCCGAGGTGGGCGATGTGGTAATAACCCAGGAGCATATAATGGAGGCTGAAACTCTCAACATCACTGTTTGACAACTCCTCGAGATCGAGGACATGCCTGTGCTTACAGAGGAGGAAATAAAACGGAAATATGCCCGGGGCCAACCTTTGGTCAAGCCAGAAGAGGTCAAGAAGCTCCCAACGAGAATGTATGAATTGCATCAATGGTACATGGACATTACCAAGAGATCCGATCGAGAGTCCCTCATGGTGCAAGTCAAGAAGGATCATTACTACCATGAGAAACCTGTGACCATTGAGTATTCTGAACTGTTTCAGTTATACAATCAAGACGCACTCGACAAATCTATCATCAGTTGCTATTGTCTGTAAGTGATTTCTTTCTGTAATTTAAGTCTCAAGCTAGCTGTAGTGATCCTTTTGATCAATCATTACCTGTAATTATCCTCACTATATTCTTTTCTGTGGTATTATGCAGGATGAAGATGTATGAAATGAGAAAAGGTGGACGCTATGGCATTGGGTTCATTGACCCAAACACCGTTAATGAATACACATGGAAAATAAACAAGCATCATGAAAAGCAGGTAGAGGACAGCATGCTAGAGTTCTTGAAGCGCCTCAAATACAATGAAGATATACTACTTCCTTACAACTTCCAGTGAGTCACACTTTCTTGTACTACAAATTCTCTGTTTTTGCCTACTAGCTAGCTACATGTTTTTGCTTACATATGCCCGCTTAATTAAGACATGCAAACGTGTGTGCATGCAGATTTCACTGGATCTTGTGTATCATTAAAGTTGACGCCGGAACAGTTCAAATACTGGACTCACTTCTCAAAGCAAATAGTGACTATAACATCTTGTTTGGGATAGTCAACAGGTAATTTCAATCATTATTAACTATATATCTCGGCCTATTTAGTTCGTCATTTCATGATATGAACTATTTAATAACCCCTTTATTCATCTTTGTCGGCAGGCAGGGCTTGGGCAAGGTTCATCAGCGTCACGGAAGGCGAATGGAAACGACAGCTGAAATGGTTTCGACCCAAGGTAAGTAATTAAGTAGTACTAGCTAGATAGCTAGCTGCCATCTCTTTAATTATCATGCTTGATTAATTATTATCTGATCAAATTAAATTCCATTCTCGTAATAAAGGCCCTGAAGCAGGCGCAGGGGACTGATCTGTGTGCATTCTACATTTGCAAGAACATTTGCATGATGGCGTCCGAAAGGAGCAGATCTCAAAGACAGGAATGGGTACGCTTGTCAGAACACTATTCACAATTTTTACACCATTATTGATATCTAGTCACACAACTAATACACATGCATATTGATCTCCTTCTTAACAGTTCAAAGAGGTGCGGGACAAGCTCCTAGAAATGGAGCGCGTAGAAGCACTTGAAGAGGAAATAGCGGGATTTTTGCTCGACCATGTCATAAATCCGAAGGGAGAATACTATTACCCGCTACCGCCCCCATCGACCAGGTCATGAACCACTTCCAATTGTCATCGTGCTTCGAAGGCACCAATTAGGCTAATGCCACTGGCTCCAAAGGCAACATGCATATGTAGGAGAAATTGTATATAGCTATACATGTGTGTATGTGTGAATTAATATGGTGGTTTGTGAGACATTGATGATATATATATGATTGGTTCTACTAGAAATTCTATTTATATATATATATATATATATATGCATAACGTGTACAATGTATAGTATCGTAAAATACCAGCAAACGAAAAAGAATTAAAATGGAAAACACAAAATTAAATGAAAAAGAAATCATAAAACCAAAAACCCCCCAAACATTTTAGTACCGGTTGGTGTTACCAACCGGTACTAAAGGGTTCCCGGCCCCCGGAGCTGGCTCGTGCCACGTGGTTGCCCTTCAGCACCGGTTCGTGCTGAACCGGTACTAAAGGGGGGGGGGCTTTAGTGACCACACTTTAGTGCCGGTTATGGAACCGGCACTAAAGGGCCTTACGAACCGGTGCTATTGCCCGGTTCTGCACTAGTGCTAATAGAGAGAAGTGTCCTCTCTTATATCTCCGTGCTTGGTTTACCAATGCTACTGCTATGCCTAAACATGGCTTAGATTGAAGTGAAGGCAACATGTGGTGCATGTCGAAAGTAATACTAATCCTAACTTGATCAAGTTTGGATTGTACTACTTTCAACATGCACCACATGCATGTTGCCTTCACTTCAATCCAATTCATGTTCATTTCACCCACTGATATATAATAACTCTTCATGCTCGCATCATGCATCATCATATATAATAACAAGTCTACTAATCATCATCATACAACTTCTACTCGTTATTAATAACAAGTCATACGATCATCATCCTCATAGTCATCGAACCAACCCTACTTAATTGTTCTTAGCACATGATCATCAGTATTAGGTAGGACCTAAATACCCTCTTTAAGGTAAAATAGCATAAAACAATATAGACCCCGACTCTCCATTATGGAGAATGGAGATCATCCTGTCTCCAATTCTTGCGCTTCGCTTCCTTTTGCTTCCAAGAACCTCCTTACGACTATCCATACATTTTTTCCATCCTTTGATTTGCATGTCTCCATTTCTTTTAGAAATCTGGTATGGACAGTTTAGATTCGTAGGATGACCTGGCTGTATGTTCAAAACATTAAGGCCACCCTTTCTGATACATCAAATGAGGCACACAATTCTCTGGGATTATCTGTTGAAAAACATAGTAATAACTTCATAGTTAGCAATGATGTACTAGTTTTAGAAGTATGCAAAAGAAGCACGGATGTCGTAATAGTAAAAAATCTTACCAGGGTATCTCCATGGTAGTTATCGTTGTTCAACACGTGCACTAGTGGCATGTATTGACCATAATGTTGAGGAGTTTGATTGTAGATATTGTAATTCTCAATGTCAGTACAAAATCCGACTAGATGATTTTTCTGCTGATAAGTTAATTCGGAGCCATCGGTGTAGTGGGTTTTGTCTACCATCTCCCGCACATTCTTTGAAGAATGAAAATAAGCTGTCAATGGAAATAAGTTGTCAACTATTTTGAAATAAACAATATAAATTAGCTAATAACTATGTTTGAGAAACTCACATAGCGATAGAATTGGAGGCGTATCAACAAGGACCCAAATGTCCATATTGTCTTGCTCGATTTCAGGATCACCAAGATCCATGGTGACAAGCATACCCTCATCAAAACCATACATCTTGCAAAGTGCTTCCCATTTTTTGCAACCAAAATGGGTTACGCTCTTAGAATTGTACATCTTTACTTCAAAATCCACACCATGATGGGTCCTTGGGTGAATTGTCTTTGCTTCGAAACTTTCATGGTCTTCAAAACCCATCCTCTCCAAGACATAGCGTCTTGCATGGCATGGGATAAGCTAGTCGAATTGTAAAAGATGAAAAGTACACGTAGAAATATTTGAAGTCGTTCTTAATTACGAAAAAATAACACTTGTCGTCGTTGCATACCATTTCAACATCGAAGGTTTCCTCCAGTTTAATGCTGAAGCACCGATCTTCGTCCAGGTGAGGCCTGTCGCACAGACCTCGGTCGTCGTGGCACCAGCTGCACTCCCCTGGGAGACTTTCGTCGTCCGAGTACGACATTTACTATGTTCATAATTCAAATACTAAACGTCTACAATTAAATATATGTACTAAAAAACCTAAGTTAGATCATTATTATTCATCACGGGTTGACTATCGGTTTGTCTAGTCTTTTCTTGAAAACTCTCAACACGGGAATGAAGGAGAAGCTACCCTCATATATGGTGGAGACTCGACAGACTTAAAGTCAACCCGAGGACTCATATTATAGGACTCATATTGACATGGAGATTTGGCTGGTCTCACCTCGAGGTCGGAGGGGGGTCGGTGACGGGGACGATGGCGCGGATGATGGAGGGGGGCTCCTAGATTTCTTCGAAAACAAAAACCCTATGAGCTATCAACTAATCAAATGCATACGCCTTGCATAGTGCTCTCCAATTTTAGCATTCAAAGTAGGAGTACTTTTCCAATTTGAGCATTCAATAAGTAAAACCAAATCGTAAATAAAGTAGTATTCAAATTAGCACGCATTCAACTATAAGCAAAACTACATCATCTCTTGCATCCGTAACTCATCGAATATTATCACTAATACTCCTTGTGGGAGTCCTGGATTAGGGGGTCTCCGGACAGCCGGACTATATCCATTGGCCGGACTGTTAGACTATGAAGATACAGGATTGAAGACTTCGTCTCGTGTCCGGATGGGACTCTACTTGGCGTGGAAGGAAAGCTAGGCAATACGGATATGCGTATATCCTCCTTTGTAACCGACCTTGTGTAACGCTAACCCCTCCGGTGTCTATATAAACCGGAGAGTTTTAGTCCGTAGGACAACAGACAATCATACCATAGCTAGCTTCTAGGGTTTAGCCTCTCTAATCTCGTGGTAGATCTACTCTTGTACTACCCATATTATCAATATTAATCAAGCAGGACATAGGGTTTTACCTCCATCAAGAGGGCCCGAACCTGGGTAAAACATTGTGTCCCCTGCCTCCTGTTACCATCTGCCTTAGAGCACAGTTCGGGACCCCCTACCCGAGATCCGCCGGTTTTGACACCGACATTGGTGCTTTCATTGAGAGTTCCTCTGTGTCGTCGCCGTTAGGCTTGATGGCTCCTACTAGTCCAGGGTGAGACTTTTCTCCCCGGACAGATCTTCGTGTTCGGCGGCTTTGCACTGCGTGCCAATTCGCTTGGCCATCTGGAGCAGATTGAAAGTTATGCCCCTGGCCACCAGGTCAGGTTTGGAAGCTTAAACTACACGGCTGATATCCGTGGAGACTTGATCTTCGACGGATTCGAGCCTCTGCCTTGTGCGTCACGCGGTCACGATGAGTACGATTTAGCTCTACCATCGGACAGTGTTCAGGAGATCGCATAGACAGCTGCTCCGACCCTCAATTCGGAGCCAGTTGCGGCGTCCATGGACGGGTGGATGGACCCCGCCACGGAGGCCTTACCCTCAGCGGCGATCGAGCCAAACATAGACCTTACCTTGCACAAGATCCGTGCTGTTAAACTGTCGGATCCTTCTCCGGCCACGGAGTCCGAACCGCCTGCGCCCGTTCCTATCGAATCCGATTGGGCGCGGATCATGGAGTTTACCTCCGCGGATATTTTTCAGCACTCGCCCTTCGGCGACATACTGAACTCATTAAGGTCTCTCTCCTTGTCAGGAGGATCCTGGCCGAACTATGTCCGACAGGACTGGGATGCGGACGACGAAGAAATTCGCGGCCCACCCACCACCCACTTAGTAGCCATTGTCGATGACTTAACCGACATGCTCGACTTCGACTCCGAAGACATCAACGGTATGGACGACGAAGCGGGAGACGAAGAGGAACCACTGCCCACAGGGCACTGGACAGCCACCATATATACATGGTGGATACACCCAAAGAAGGCAATGGCGACGAGATAGCGGAGGATGACCCCTCCAAGAAGAAACCCAAGCGCCAACATTAGCGATGCCGCTCTAAGTCCCGCCAAAGCAAAAGTGGTGATACCGGCACGGGAGATAATAACACTCCGGATAGTGCCGAAGACAACAACAATCCCCTCCAGCAAGATTTAGAGCCGGAGGATGGAGGAGCCAGCCCTCCTGAGAGAGTGGCAGATGGAGAGGCGGAGGATGATAATTACATGCCCTCCTCCGAAGACGAGGCAAGCCTCGGCGACGACGAATTCGCCGTGCCAGAGGATCCCGTCGAACAAGAGCGCTTCAAATGCCGGCTTATAGCCACGGAAAATAGCCTTAAGAAAAAGCAGCAGCAGCTTCAAGCTGATCAAGATCTGCTAGCTGACAGATGGACTGAAGTCCTCGCGGCCGAGGAATATAAACTCGAGCGCCCCTCCAAGAGTTACCCAAAATGCAGGTTGCTACCCCGACTAGAGGAAGAAGCGTATGATGCAGCTGATCGGCCACCTCATGGCCGCGATAGAGAGGTATCCAGCCAAAAACTCATCCTGCACCCCGACGCCATTCAAATAAAAAGGCATGGGGAGATACGCCAGACCTGCGAGACATATTGGAGGACAAAGCAAAGCATGCAAGATGGATCTACGGATCACGAGGGCGCGCCACTATGCGAGACGATAAACGTCACGCCGGATATAGTAAAAGTAAATCCGGCCGAGCCGAACACAGCGGGCAAGACCCATTCGAGCTGCGTCGCGATATAGCCCAATACAGAGGTGCCCCACACCCCTTATGCTTCACAGACGAAGTAATGGATCATCAAATCCTAGAAGGTTTCAAACCTGTAAATATTGAATCATACGACGGCACAACAGATCCCGTAGTATGGATCGAGGATTTCCTCCTCCACATCCACATGGCCCGCGGTAATGACTTACACGCCATCAAATACCTCCCACTAAAGCTCAAGAGACCAGGGCGACATTGGCTTAACAGCTTGCCAGCAGAGTCCATTAGCTGTTGGGAAGATCTGGAAGCCGCATTCCTCGACAACTTTCAGGGCACTTATGTGCGGCCACCAGATGCCGATGACTTGAGCCACATAATTCAGCAGCCAGAAGAATCGGCCAGGCAATTTTGGACTCGGTTGCTAACAAAGAAAAATCAAATCGTTGACTGTCCGGATGCAGAGGCCCTAGCGGCTTTCAAACACAACATCCGCGACGAATGGCTAGCCCGGCACCTTGGTCAGGAAAAGCCGAAATCTATGGCAGCCCTCACAACACTCATGACCCGCTTTTGTGCGGGAGAAGACAGCTGGCTGGCTCGCAATAATAACATATCAAAGAACCATGGTACTTCGGATACCAAGGACGGCAATAGCAGGTCACGTCGCAAGAAACATAAGCGCCACATTAACAGCAATAATGCCGAGGATACGACAGTCAATGCCGGATTCAAAGGCTCTAAACCCAGTCAACGGAAAAATCCATTCAAACAAAGTACACCGGGTCCGTCCAGCTTGGACCGTATACTCGATCGCTCGTGTCAAATACACGGCACCCCAGACAAGCCAGCCAATCACACCAACAGGGACTGTTGGGTTTTCAAGCAGGCCGACAAGTTAATTGCCGAAAACAAGGACAAGGGGCCGCATAGCGATGACGAGGAGGAGCCTCGGCAGCCACACACCAGAGGACAGAAGAGGTTTCCCCCACAAGTGCGGATGGTGAACATGATATACGCAACCCACATCCCCAAGAGGGAGCGGAAGCGTGTGCTCAGGGACGTATATGCGTTGGAGACAGTCGCCCCAAAGTTCAACCCATGGTCCTCCTATCCGATCACTTTCGATCGCAGGGACCATCCACTAGTATCCGTCATGGCGGATTCACCGGACTAGTTCTGGACCCAATTATTGACGGATTTCACCTCACTCGAGTCCTTATGGATGGCAGCAGCAGCTTGAACCTGCTTTATCATGACACAGTGCACAAAATGGGTATAGACCCCTCAAGGATCAAACCCACAAAAATGGCCTTTAAAGGCGTCATTCCAGGCGTAGAGGCCCATTGCACAGGCTCAATTACACTGGAAGTGGTCTTCGGATCCCCGGATAACTTCCGAAGCGAAGAGTTAATCTTCGATATAGTCCCGTTCCGCAGTGGTTATCATGCACTACTCTGGTGAACCACATTTGCGAGATTCAATGCGGTACCGCATTATGCATACCTCAAGCTCAAGATGCCAGGACCTCGCGGGATTATTACAATCAATGGAAACACAGAGCGCTCTCTCCGAACGGAGGAGCACACCGCGGCCCTCGCAGCAGAAGCGCAAAGCAGCCTCTCAAGGAAATCCACCAGTTCAGCGTTTTTCAAGACCCGGACACCTTCAAGCGCGCTCGGAGCAATCGGCAACTAGACCGCCTGGCGTGATCTGAGCTCGCATAGCAATGCGGCCCCCACCCCAGTCCCAGCCAAACGGCGAAACTCATGCCACGCGTACATAATTACGCATTAAAAATACCATGGGCACAGGTGGGGAGGGGGGCACAACCGCGGCACGCCCCAAGACGCGGCTTAAACCGCGCTAGGGGCTTCTCGTTTGGTTATCTTTCTCCTTTTCAGGACCTTAATCTCTGGAAACACTGCCCGGTAGCACTATTGCCGAACAAATGATGCAGCAACCAAGGAGGCAGAAAACTACGTCACACCATGGAATTCTCAGGTGGATTACAATAACGAGCGAAATATTTGATTTAATACTATTTCTCAGCTTGCCCTTGGAAGGGACATAGTCTTACTCTTTGCTTATCACACCATCTGCATCATTCTGCTGTAAACACACCTTTTTGAATAAACAATGCATAACATTACGACTATTATTGCATTCTTGTTATACATATATGTGTTCACTAATGACGCCTTGCAACCGTACACTTTGGTATGGCCAATACACCAGGGGCTTACATACCCCACAATATGGTGTGAAAAGTCCGAACACTTCCACAACTGGGGCACCCCGAACTTATAGCATTATATGCATCAGCTCCGAATCATGTATTTGGTCAAATGTTGGGTTTGCCCGACTCCTATGTTTTGGTACCTTACGTTCCGATCTATCGGCTAAGGTAGCGCTAGGAGAACTACTACGATTGTGCCCCTGTTCTGCTGGGTTAAGCACCTCAGTAGAGAAAGCTAAAACTGACTGTCATGATAAGGCGAGAGACTGGTCGCTGTTCAGCGAGGTTTTTGAGTCCCTAAAGACTTATGCCGCTTAGAGCGAGGGGCCGGCCCTGTCCGGTTTAAAGGTGTGTATCGCGCCCCGAATTCGGCCTTCCGAATATGAGGGGTGTAACGCCCCGGACACACCCGCCGATGGTCATTACTCCTGGCGGGATCTAGACTGGCCCCACAGATCAATACTAGTCTTTTCTGCACACTTTGTCCTCACTCGTGCGCACCCGGGAGAAACTTCCCGGTCGGTCACCCATCCTGAGACTACTCCAAGCTGAGCAAGCTTAACTTTGGAGTTCTGTCCGAATGGGCTCCCAGAAAAGAAGGAATTCCTTATTGATATGAGTAGTCTATCATCCCTAATAAGCCAGGCTATCACAAGGGGCTTCGCCGAAATTTAAAATTATAGAATTCTATGGCTAAGTGAGAGTGATAAAGCATTATTAGTCCGGTTGCCTTGTTCGTTGTGCTGAGCACCTCCCTCAAAGGACCCAAACATGGGAACAAGAGTGCTCAGGTTTATCCCGAATACCCCAGCACTCGTGGCATGGGGGCAGAAGCCGAGGACTAGCCATCTCTCAGATTGGATAAACAGCCAAACAAAAGGTAATATTTTAAATTCACACAAGCGTTGCATAGCGCATATGAAACAAATTTTCATCATACAGGATCACATGAGCAAGTTTACTCAAATATTACATCCTTTGAACATTCGTCCGCTACAAGACGGGCACCCTTCAGGACACCCTCATAATAAATTTCGGGGGTGCGAGGCGTCGATCTCCTAGAGGGCCTTTTGGGCTTCGGCCTTGGCACTTTTTGCACTCTCGAGGGCCGCGGCAAGCTCATACTCTCGCGTCTTCGAGTCAAGCTCCAACGCCTCGTGCTTCGTCACGAGAGCCTGGAGCTCTTGCTGCACCTCGCTCACCCGAGCCTCTTGCTTTTCTCGCTCGGTGCGCTCCTTGGCCACTTTATCTTCGGCCTCGGACAACGCTTGCTTTAGGGTCGCCACTTCGGTCGTGGCCCCTGGAAAATTCATGATGGTCCTGTCATTTTGCAATCGCACTCTTTTTATACATATCCACATACTAGGTACTACTTACCTTTGTTCTCCTCGAGCTGCCTCTTGGCAAGGCCGAACTCGTCCTGGGACCCTTTAAGGTCCTGCTTCAGTACGGCGACCTCCGCAGTCAGTGCGGCGGACGCCAGCAGCGAAGCCTGCATATGCATATTGACATACTCATATTAGACTCCTACGATATTGTTTGTTCCTCTGTTTGGCTTTTCTTTGTGAACACCGAACAGAGCATCAGGGCCTACTGTCTATGCGGTAATATTTTCCTATATTTTAAACACTTACCTCAAAGCCTGTTCGAAGGCTGGCACAGGCTTCAGTCAATCCGCTCTTGGCGGACTGAACCTTCTGGATCACCGCACTCATGATAGTGCGGTGCTCCTCGTTGATGGAAGCGCTGCGAAGCGCTTCCAGCAGATTGTCCGTCGCCTCCGGATGGACAGAGGTCACCGGTACAGGCGTCTTGCCCCTCTTAGAAGGAGACCGCCTGCCCGAGTCCGGAACCACTGGAGGTTCCAGCGCGGTGTTCGACTGAGGGCCGAACTCGGGGCTCTCAGGGCCTTGTCCCCTTGGCTCCCGGAGTCCGGGAGGCCGCCTTGAGGCGCCTCCAGGACTGTCTCCCCTCGACCCGGTGCCTCGTGAGACAGCACCTCGGCGTCGTCCACAGGATGAGGGGAGGTGGCGGTCGGGACTGGATCGCTATCCATATCCGACGAGCCCAGGGAGCCGTCCGATGATACATCGATACTGGCTCGGGGCGACCTGCATAATCATATTTCGGCGTTAGGTGAAGTAGTGCGACAAAGGAATACTATGAGTTACTCTGGTATCCGAATACTTACGAATTCCCAAGGGGCTTGGCCCTGAGCAGCCACTCGTCTTCGCCGTCGGCGGCGGTGGTAGAGCTGTCCAGAAGGAGAGTTCTCCCCTTCTTGGACCCTTCGGCCTCCCTAGTTGGGGCGGCCTTCCTTTTCTTGTCTCCCCCGTCTGGAGGGGGAGCATCTTCTTCTGCCTCCTCGTCTTCGGGGGAGGATTGCGCCGTAGAGTCCTCGTACGTGAGTCCGACGATGCTTGGCGTCGGGAACTCTTTCGGGTTCCCTTGGCCTCCTTGGTCTTCTCCGGCACCGTATAAGGAGCCGGAGTCAGCATCTTCGCCAGAAGAGCGTTTGCCGGGCCTTCGGGCAAAGGAGCCGGACAGTCGATCTGTCCGGCCGTCTCCTGCTAGTCCTGTCAAAGGTACGGGAGTTTAGATCCTGCATGGAGTCAATCAATGAAAAATAAGTATCCTGTAAGAGGTAAAGCAGCTTACCGCGCTGGCTTGGCGCTTCGCGCTGAATCCACGATCCTCAGTAATGGGAGGGGGACCTCGGCGCTCTTGAACAACACCCTCCAGGCATCTTCATGAGTTGTGTCGAAGAGCCTGTTCAGAGTTCGGTGCTGCGCCGGGTCGAACTCCCACAAGTTGAAGGCCCGTTGTTGGCACGGGAGGATCCGGCGGTGGAGCATGACCTGGACTACGCTGACGAGTTTGAGCTTCTTGTTCACCATGTTTTCAATACATGTTTGGAGTCCGGTCAGCTCTCCTGAACTACCCCAGGACAGGCCCTTCTGTTGCCAGGAGGTGAGCCATGTGGGGAAGCCAGATCGGAACTTTGGGGCCGCTACCCATGCAGGGTCACGCGGCTCGGTGATGTAGAGCCACCCCAATTGCCACCCCTTTATGGTCTCCACGAAGGAGCCCTCGAGCCATGTGACGTTGGGCATCTTGCCCACCATGGCGCCGCCACACTCCGCTTGGCGGCCGCTCACTACCTTCGGCTTGACATTAAAAGTCTTCAGCCATAAGCCGAAGTGGGGCTTGATGCGGAGGAAAGCCTCGCACACGATGATAAACGCCGAGATGTTGAGGATGAAGTTCGGGGCCAGATCATGGAAATCCAGGCCATTGTAGAACATGAGCCCCCGGACAAATGGGTGGAGAGGAAATCCCAGTCCGCGGAGGAAATGGGTGAGAAACACTACCCTCTCATGGGGCCTGGGGTGGGGATGAGCTGCCCCTCCTCTGGGAGCCGGTGCGCGATGTCGTCGGGCAAGTATCTGGCTCTCCTCAGCTTCTTGACGTGTCCCTTTGTGACGGAGGAGACCATCCACCTACCTCCTGCTCAGGACATGGTTGGAGAAGGTCGAGGTGGGAAATGCGAACTTGGGCGCTGGAGCTCGAGTGTGCGAAGGTGGATGAGCAAAGGTGGAAGAAGGCGTGGATGAAAAGGTAAATCTTTATCCCTTTATAAGGGCGGACGAAACTGTGCGTCCCCTCTAGCCTGGTAAAACTCGCTTGTCCCCTAAGCGCCGTAATCGATGGCGCGATTGGGTTACCCACACCCGTATTGATGAGAATCCCGCGATAAGGGGACACGATCTCTGCTTTGACAAGACGTGTCAAAAAACTGCCTCGCATTATGTGCGGGGCTAGTTAAAGGAAACGGTTCGAATAATCACCGGGCCGTGACATAATGTCGTGTTGCCAAAATAAGTCAGCAAATTGGATTTGTGGAAATATTATTCTCTCTACAGCGGTATTGTGAACTTATTTTGCAGGGTCGGACACTATCCTTGTGTTCAAATTCTTCTGTGGTATATTCGGAGGAGGAACCCGCCTTGCAATGCCGAAGACAATACTGCGCGCTGGACTCATCGTCATTGAAAGCCTGGTTCAGGGGCTTCCTTGGGAGTCCTGGATTAGGGGGTCTCCGGATAGCCGGACTATATCCATTGGCCAGACTATTAGACTATGAAGATACGGGATTGAAGACTTTGTCTCGTGTCCGGATGGGACTCTACTTGGCGTGGAAGGCAAGCTAGGCAATACGGATATGCGTATCTCCTCCTTTGTAACCGACCTTGTGTAACCCTAACCCCTCCAGTGTCTATATAAACCGGAGGGTTTTAGTACGTAGGACAACAGACAATCATACCATAGCTAGCTTCTAGGGTTTAGCCTCTCTGATCTCGTGGTAGATCTACTCTTGTACTACCCATATTATCAATATTAATCAAGCAGGACGTAGGGTTTTACCTCCATCAAGAGGGCCCGAACCTGGGTAAAACATTGTGTCCCCTGCCTCCTGTTACCATCCACCTTAGACGCACAGTTCGGGACCCCCTACCCGAGATCCGCCGGTTTTGACACCGACACTCCTCGAATACTACCATACATATAGCATCGCTAATACAGCTAGAACCGTAGCGCCCGACGGGTATCGGCGCAGACCGTGGACACCCAAAGAGAAGGAACCATCAAAGGATCATAGCTCCAGTGAGATCCCTGAAGAACCTGCCAGGTATTGTCGAACCTGCCTCCAACGCAACCATGTAGCAATGGACGTGCTCGTCCTCCTCGCTGACACGGTGACGTAACACCTCCGCGGTGTCCGGAAGCCTCGGCACCGTCACTGGCCCACGCGACCGCCACCAAACAAGGACCGGGTCAACGACGGGCTGGCTCCTCACCAACCTACGCCCCCCGGAAGGTAGCACCTCCCAAAACCAGCCCATTGGAGCCTAGTCCCGGACATGGCCCCTCTGATCAAGCCGGCCTCCTCCGCCGAGTCGACGACGAGGATGTGGGATATGCATCGTCGACGTCGATGCGGGAATAATTTCTTTAACTAAAAAATAAACTAGTTCTATTAATTTTCTTGCTAAAAATAAACTACTTCTATAGTAAAATAAACTAGTTTTATTAAATCAACTAGTTCAACTACTAAGCACTTACTATAATTAGATTAAAGTAGTACTTACTAAAAATAAACTAGTTTAACTAGTTCTATTATTTTTCTAACTAATTCTATTAAACACTTTCTAAGTAGTACTTACTAAAAGTTATCAGGGAGGGGGGTATATCGATAACGACATCCCAATAAAAAATAAGAAGAGGAAGAAGAAGAAGAAAAAAAGAGGAGAAGAAGAAGGGAATAGAGGAGGAGATGAAAGAAAAAAAGAAAAAAGAGAGGAGGAGATGAAGGAATATAGAGGAGAAGAAGAAGAAATAGAATAAATCATAAAAATTGTATGAAAAAAAAATCTAAACTACACATCTAAATTATCCCCGCATCGACGTCCTACCCAATAAATATTCTATGAAAAAAAAATCTAAACTACACTTCTTTTTCTTCTTCTTTTTCATCTTTTTATTTATTTCTCCTCTTCTTCCTCTCCTCTTCTTATTCTTCTTCTTCTCCTCCTCCTTCTACCTCTTCTAATTTTTCTTTTTATGAAAAAAAATTCTATGAACAAAATTACAACAGAAAAAAACATAAAAATTCTATGAAAAAAATGTAAACTACACATCTAAATTAATACAACTAAATTCTATGAACAAAATTACAATAGAAAAAATCATAAAAATTCTATGAAAAAAAATCTAAACTACACATCTAAATTAATACAACTAAATTAACTACACATCTAAACTACAAATCCAAATTAATACAACTAAATTACAACATCTAAACTACACATAATAGGGGGCACGACGGTGCGGCGGCGGCCATTACAAGGAGGAGGAGGGGATCGGGATGGCGCTCACAGGGTGTGCAGCGACAACGACGAGGAGGCAGGGCCGGCGGCGTCGGGGCAGAGGTGGCGCAGAGCGGTGACGACGTCAGGGCGGGGAGGGACGGCGTCGGGGCGGCGCGTCGGAGGCAGGGGCAACGATGACGACGGTGAGAGGCAGACGGGTAGCCTGGTGATACGTCTCCAACATATCTATAATTTTTGATTGCTCCATGCTATATCATCTACTGTTTTGGACTATATTGGGCTTTATTTTCCACTTTTATATTATTTTTGGGACTAACCAATTAACCGGAGGCCCAGCCCAGAATTGATGTTTTTTTTGCCTATTTCAGTGTCTCGGATAAACGGAATATCAAACGGAGTCCAAATGGAATAAAATCTTCGGAAACGTGATTTTCTCACCGAACGTGATCCAGGAGACTTGGACCCTACTGCAAGGGATCAAAGAGGTGGTCACGAGGGTGCCCCCCCTAGGGCGCGCCCCCTACCTTGTGGGCCCCTCGGTGCTCCACCGACGTACTCCTTCCTCCTATATATACACACGTACCCCCAAACAATCAGAACAGGAGCCAAAAACCTAATTCTACCGCCGCAACTTTCTGTATCCACAAGATCCCATCTTGGGGCCTGTTCCGGAGCTCCGCCGAAAGAGGGACATCATCACGGAGGGCTTCTACATCATCATAGCCCCTCCGATGAAGTCTGAGTAGTTTACCTCAGACCTTCGGGTCCATAGTTAGTAGCTAGATGGCTTCTTCTCTCTCTCTTTGAATCTCAATACAAAGTCCCCCCCTCTCTTGTGGAGATCTATTCGATGTAATCTTCTTTTTGCGGTGTGTTTGTTGAGACCGATGAATTGTAGGTTTATGATCAAGTCTATCTATGAATAATATTTGAATCTTCTCTGAATTCTTTTATGCATGATTGGTTATCTTTGCAAGTCTCTTCGAATTATCTGTTTGGTTTGGCCAACTAGATTGGTAGTTCTTTCCATGGGAGAAGTGCTTAGCTTTGGGTTCGATCTTGCGGTGTCCTTACCTAGTGACAGAAGGGGTAACAAGGCATGTATTGTATCGTTGCCATCGAGGATAAGAAGATGGGGTTTATTTCATATTGCATGAATTTATCTCTCTACATCATGTGATCTTGCTTAAGGCGTTACTCTGTTTTTAACTTAATACTCTAGATGCATGCTGGATAGCGGTCGATGAGTGGAGTAATAGTAGTAGATGCAGAATCATTTCGATCTACTTGTCACGGACGTGATGCCTATATACATGATCATGCCTAGATATTCTCATAATTATGCATAGTTCTATCAATTGCTCAACAGTAATTTGTTCACCCATCATAGAATACTTATGCTCTTGAGAGAAGCCACTAGTGAAACCTATGGCCCCCGGATCTATTCTCATCATATTAATCTCCATCACTTTTATATTGTTTTGCCATTTACTTTGCTTTTACTTTTTACTTTGCATCTTTATATCAAAAATACCAAAAATATTCTATCTATCAGATCTCACTCTCGTAAGTGACCGTGAAGGGCTTGACAACCCCTAATCGCGTTGGTTGCGAGTAGCTATCGCTTTGTGCAGGTACGAGGGACTTGAGTGTGGGCTCCTACTGGATTGATACCTTGGTTCTCAAAAACTGAGGTAAATACTTACGCTACTCTACTGCATTATCCCTTCCTCTTCGGGGAAAACCAACGCAAGCTCAAGACGTAGCAAGAAGGATTTCTGGTGACGTTGCCGGGGAGTCTACGCAAAAAGTCAACATACCATGTACCCATCACAATCCCTATCTCTCGCATTACATTATTTGCCATTTGCCTCTCGTTTTCCTCTCCCCCAAATTCACCCTTGCCGTTTTATTCGCCCTCTCAATATCCTCCCTCTCTGTTTGTCTCTTTTTGTCCGCTTGCTTTTTGTTTGCTCGTGTGTTAGATTGCTTGTTTGTCGCGATGGCTCAAGATACTACCAAATTGTGTGACTTCACCAATACCAATAATAATGATTTCCTTTGCACTCCGATTGCTCCTCTTACCGATGTTGAATCTTGTGAAATTAATACTGCTTTGTTGAATCTTGTTATGAAAGATCAATTCACCGGCCTTCCTAGTGAAGATGCCGCTACTCATCTGAATAGCTTCGTTGATTTATGTGATATGCAAAAGAAAAAAGATGTCAATAATGATGTCGTTAAATTGAAGCTATTTCCTTTTTCGCTTAGAGATCGTGCTAAAGCTTGGTTTTCGTCTTTGCCTAAGAATAGTATTGATTCATGGAACAAATGCAAAGATGCTTTTATCTCTAAGTATTTTCCTCCCGCTAAGATCATCGCTCTTAGAAACGATATAATGAACTTTAAACAACTTGATCATGAACATATTGCACAAGCTTGGGAGAGAATGAAATTAATGATATGTAATTGCCCTACTCATCGTTTGAATTTGTGGATGATTATACAAAAAAATTATGCCGGATTGAATTTTGCTTCTAGAAACCTTTTAGATTCGGCCGCGGGAGGCACTTTTATGGAAATCACTTTAGGAGATGCTACTAAATTCCTGGATAATATTATGGTTAATTATTCTCAATGGCATACTGAAAGAACTTCTAATAAAAAAGTGCATGCGATAGAAGAAATTAATGTGTTGAGTGGAAAGATGGATGAACTTATGAAATTATTTGCTACTAAGAGTGTTTCTTCTGATCCTAATGATATGCCTTTGTCTACTTTGATTGAGAATAACAATGAAACTATGTATGTGAATTTTGTTGGTAGGAATAATTTTGGTAACACCGCTTATAGAGGGAATTTTAATCCTAGGACATATCCTAGTAATCCTTCTAATAATTATGGGAATTCCTACAACAACTCTTATGGGAATTATAATAAGATGCCCTCTGATTTTGAATCTAATATTAAAGAATTTATTTCTTCACAAAAGAATTTTAATGCTATGATTGAAGAAAAATTGCTTAAGATTGATGATTTGGCTAGGAACATTGATAGAATTGCTCTTGATGTTGATGCTTTGAAACTTAGATCTATTCCACCTAAGCATGATATTAATGAGTCTCTAAAAGCCATGAGAATTTCAATTGATGAGTGTAAAGAAAGAACCGCTAGGATGCGTGCTTCCAAAGATGCCTTTATTAAAGCGTGTTCTTCAAATTCTTATGAAAATCAGGATGAAGATCTACAAGTTATTGATGTGTCTCCTATTAAATCTTTATTTTGCAATATGAATGTTGATGAAACTGAATATGATCTTCCTTTACCTAGAAGACGTTCTAAAAATTCAGACTGTTTAGATCTTAATGATGAAATTGATGAAAGTGGGATGGAAAGAAATAAAAATCTAGATGTTGCTAAACCCACTATATTGGATTTCATGGAATTTATTTATGAAAATTGCTCTTTGATTGATTGTATTTCCTTGTTGCAATCCGTGCTAAATTCTCCACATGCTTATAGTCGAAATAAAGCCTTCACCGAACATATTGTTGTTGCCTTGATGCAATCTTATGAAGAAAAACTTGAGTTGAAAGTTTCTATCCCTAGAAAACTCTATGATGAGTGGGAACCAACTATTAAAATTCAAATTAAAGATCATGAGTTTTATGCTTTGTGTGATTTGGGTGCTAGTGTCTCTACTATTCCCAAGACTTTGTGTGATTTACTAGATTTCCGTAATTTTGATGATTGCTCTCTAAACTTGCATCTTGCGGATTCCACTATTAAGAAACCTATGGGAAGAATTAATGATGTTCTTATTGTTGCAAATAGGAATTATGTGCCCGTAGATTTCATTGTTCTTGATATAGATTGCAATCCTTGCCCTATTATTCTTGGTAGACCTTTCCTTAGAACGGTTGGTGCGATTATTGATATGAAGGAAGGGAATATTAGATTTCAATTTCCATTAAAAAAGGGCATGGAACACTTTCCAAGAAATAAAATAAAATTACCATATGAAACTATCATGGGATCCTCTTATGGATTGCGTACCAAAGATGACAATACCTAGATCTATTCTTGCTCGTTATGCCTAGCTAGGGGCGTTAAACGATAGCGCTTGTTGGGAGGCAACCCAATTTTTTTTTGTTCCTTGCTTTTTGCTCCTGTTTAGTAATAAATAAATTATTTAGCCTCTGTTTTTGTTGTGTTTTTTTGTGTTTAATTAGTGTTTGTGCCAAGTAGAACCGTTGGGAAGACTTGGGGAAAGTCTTGTTGAATTTGCTGTAATAAACAGAAACTTAAGCGCTCACGAGAACTGCTGTCATTTTTATTTGAAGAGTGCTGTTTAGTTAATTCTTTTTGCAGATGATTAATAGATAAATTCCTCACGTCCAGAAATTTATTTTAGAATTTTTGGAGTTCCAGATCTTGCGCTAGCTACAGATTACTACATAATGTTCTGTCTTTGACAGATTCTGTTTTTCGTGTGTTGTTTGCTTATTTTGATGAATCTATGGCTAGTAAAATAGTTTATAATCCATAGAGAAGTTGTAATGCAGTAGGTTTAACACCAGTATAAATAAAGAATGAGTTCATTACAGTACCTTGAAGTGGTCTTTTGTTTTCTTTCACTAACGGAGCTCACGAGTTCTCTATTTTGAGTTTTGTGTTGTGAAGTTTTCAAGTTTTGGGTGAATTCTTTTGATGGATCATGGAACAAGGAGTGGCAAGAGCCTAAGCTTGGGGATGCCCATTTCACCCCCAAGATAATCCAAGGACACCAAAAAGTCAAAGCTTGGGGATGCCCCGGAAGGCATCCCCTCTTTCGTCCACTTCCATCGGTAGTTTACTTGGAGCTATATTTTTATTCACCAACATGATATGTGTTTTGCTTGGAGCGTCTTGTATTATTTGTGTATTTGTTTGTTAGTATGCCACGATCATCCTTGCTGTACACACCTTTTGAGAGAGCCATACATGAATTAAAATTTGATAGAATACTCTATGTGCTTCACTTATATCCTTTGAGCTAGATAGTTTTGCTCTATGTGCTTCACTTATATCATTTGAGCTAGATAGTTTTGCTCTATGTGCTTCACTTATATCTTTTGAGCTAGATAATTTTGCTCTATGTTCTTCACTTAGATCTTTTAGAGCACGGTGGTGGATTCATTTTAAAGAAACTATTGATCTCTCATGCTTCACTTAAATTAATTTGAGAGTCTCTTAATAGCATGGTAATTTGCCTACTAATAATACGCTTGGTATTCAAGATTTGTGAAACTTTCTTTTGAGTGTGTTGAATACTAAGAAAAGATTGAAGCATGATAATTGTTTTGAGATATGGAGGTGATAATATTAAAGTCATGCTAGTTGAGTAGTTGTGAATTTAAAGAATACTTGTGTTGAAGTTTGTGATTCCCGTAGCATACACGTATGGTGAACCATTATGTGATGAAGTCGGAGCATGATTTATTTATTGATTGTCTTCCTTATGAGTGGTGGTCGGGGACGAGCGATGGTCTTTTCCTACCAATCTATCCCCCTAGGAGCATGTGCGTAATACTTTGCTTTGATAACTTCTAAATTTTTGCAATAAGTATATGAGTTCTTTATGACTAATGTTGAGTCCATGGATTATACGCACTCCCACCCTTCCACCCTTGCTAGCCTCTCTAATACCATGCACCTTTCACCGGTATCATACACCTACCATATACCTTCCTCAAAACAGCCACCATACCTACCTATTATGGCATTTCCATAGCCATTCCGAGATATATTGCCATGCAACTTTCCACCATCTAGTTCATCATGACACATCCATCATTGTCATATTGCTTAGCATGATCATGTAGTTGACATAGTATTTGTGGCAAAGCCACCGTTCATAATTCTTTCATACTTGTCACTCTTGATTCATTGCATATCCCGGTACACCGCCGGAGGCATTCATATAGGGTCATACTTTGTTTTAGTATCGAGTTGTAATCATTGAGTTGTAAATAAATAGAAGTGTGATGATCATCATTCAATAGAGCATTGTCCCCCAAAAAAGATAAATGCCAAAGAAAAAAAGGCCCAAAAAATATAAATAAATAAAAAAGGGGCAATGCTACTACCTTTTTCTCCACACTTGTGCTTCAAAGTAGCACCATGATATAGCACGTCTCATATATTGTGCTTCAAAGTAGCACCATGTTCTTCATATAGAGAGTCTCATATATTGTCACTTTCACATACTAGTGGGAATTTTACGTTATAGAACTTGGCTTGTATATTCCAATGATGGGCTTCCTCAAATTTTCCTAGGTCTTCGTGAGCAAGCAAGTTGGATGCACACCCACTAGTTTCTTTTGTTGAGCTTTCATACATTTATAGCTCTAGTGCATCCGTTGCATGGCAATCCCTACTCACTCACATTGATATCTATTGATGGGCATCTCCACAGCCCGTTGATACGCCTAGTTGATGTGAGACTATCTTCTCCTTTTTGTCTTCTCCACAACCACCATTCTATTCCACCTGTAGTGTTATATCCATGACTAATGCTCATGTATTGCTTGAAGATTGAAAAAGTTTTGAAAAAGTTAGAGTATGAAACAATTGCTTGGCTTGTCATCGGGGTTGTGCATGATTTAAATATTTTGTGTGGGGAAGATGGAGCATAGCCAGACTATATGATTTTGTAGGGATAACTTTCTTTGGCCATGTTATTTTGAGAAGACATAATTGCTTTGTTAGTATGCTTGAAGTATTATTATTTTCTATGTCAATATAAACTTTTGTCTTGAATCTTTCTAATCTGAATATTCATACCACAATTAAGAAGATTTGCATTGAAATTATGCCAAGTAGCACTCCGCATCAAAAATTCTCTTTTTATCATTTACCTACTCGAGGACGAGCAAGAATTAAGCTTGGGGATGCCTGATACCTCTCCAACGTATCTATAATTTTTGATTGCTCCATGCTATACTATCTACTGTTTTGGACTATATTGGGCTTTATTTTCCACATTTATATTATTTTTGGGACTAACCTATTAACCGGAGGCCCAGCCCAGAGTGGCTGTTTTTTTGCCTATTTCAGTGTTTCGGATAAATGGAATATCAAATTGAGTCCAAACGGACTAAAATCTTCAGAGATGTGATTTTCTCACCGAACATGATCCAGGTGTGACGCCCCCGATTCAATCGTACACTAATCATGCACGCAAATGTGTACGATCAAGATCAGGGACTCACGGGAAGATATCACAACACAACTCTAAAACATAAATAAGTCATACAAGCATCATAATACAAGCCAGGGGCCTCGAGGGCTCGAATACAAGTGCTCGATCATAGACAAGTCAGCGGAAGCAACAATATCTGAGTACAGACATAAGTTAAACAAGTTGCCATAAGATGGCTAGCACAAACTGGGATACAGATCGAAAGAGGCGCAGGCCTCCTGCCTGGGATCCTCCTAACTACTCTTGGTCGTCGTCAGAGGCCTGCACGTAGTAGTAGGCACCTCCAGTGTAGTAGGAATCATCGTCGACGGTGGCGTCTGGCTCCAGGGCTCCAGCATCTGGTTGCGACAACCAGGTAAAAGGGAAAGGGGGAAAAGAGGGAGAAAAGCAACCGTGAGTACTCATCCAAAGTACTCGCAAGCAAGGAACTACACTACATATGCATGGGTATATGTGTAAGGAGGCCATATCGGTGGACTGAACTGCAGAATGCCAGAATAAGAGGGGGATAGCTAGTCCTATCGAAGACTACGCTTCTGGCAGCCTCCATCTTGCAGCATGTAGAAGAGAGTAGATTGAAGTCCTCCAAGTAGCATCTCCAAGTAGCATCTCCAGTAGCATCTCATAGCATAATCCTACCCGGCGATCCTCCCCTCGTCGCCATGTGGGAAAGCGATCACCGGGTTGTCTGTGGAACTTGGAAGGGTGTGTTTTATTAAGTATCCGGTTCTAGTTGTCATAAGGTCAAGGTACAACTCCAAGTCGTCCTGTTACCGAAGATCACGGCTATTTGAATAGATTAACTTCCCTGCAGGGGTGCACCAACTTACCCAACACGCTTGATCCCATTTGGCCGGACACACTTTCCTGGGTCATGCCCGGCTTCGGAAGATCAACACGTCGCAGCCCCACCTAGGCAAAACAGAGAGGCCAGCACGCCGGTCTAAACCTAAGCGCACAGGGGTCTGGGCCCATCGCCCATAGCACACCTGCATGTTGCGAGGGCGGCCGGAAGCAGACCTAGCCTAGCAGGCGTTCCAGTCCAATCTGGCGCGCGCCGCTCCGTCGCTGACGTCTGAAGTGCTTCGGCTGATACCACGACGTCGGGATAGCCATAACTACTCCCGCATAGATGGTTAGTGCGTATAGGCTCGTATCCAACTCAGATCAAATACCAAGATCTCGTTAAGCGTGTTAAGTATCCGCGAACGCCGAACAGGGCCAGGCCCACCTCTCTCCTAGGCGGTCTCAACCTGCCCTGTCGCTCCGCCACAAAGATCCACACAGAGGGCCGTCAGGACAAAGGTCCTTTCAGCCCCCAATCCGTGAATCACTCGCGGGTACTCTTCGAGCTGACCCGACTTTAGTCACCATCTGTATAGTATGTATGTATGTATAGTATAACCCCGTGATCACCTCCCGAGTGATCACGGCCCAATAGTATAGCAAGGCAGACTGACAAGAATGTAGGGCCAATGATGATAAACTAGCATCCTATACTAAGTATTTAGGATTGCGGTTAAAGGTATCAACAGTAGTAACAAGGACAAGCTATGCATCAGGATAGGTATAACAGAAAGCAGTAAAATGCTACACTACTCTAATGCAAGCAGTATAGAGTAGAATAGGCGATATCTGGTGATCAAGGGGGGGGGGGCTTGCCTGGTTGCTCTGGCAAGAGAGAGGGGTCGTCAACTCCGTAGCCGTACACATGGGTATCGACAACAGTCTCGGGATCTATCGGAAAGAAGTAGCGGAGGGGGAACACAATAAATAACAGAGCAATCAAAGCATCATAAAGCATAATAAGGCAATACGCGGTGCTAGGGGTGACCTAACATGGTACTAGGTGCTACTGGTGAAGGGGGGAAACATCCGGGAAAGTATCCCGGTGTTTCGCGTTTTCGGGCAGATGAAACGGAGGGGGAAAGTTGCGTGTTTGCTATGCTAGGGATGTGTGGCAGACGAACGGGCTGCGTATCCGGATTCGTCTCGTCGTTCTGAGCAACTTTCATGTACAAAGTTTTTCCATCCGAGTTACAGATTATTTAATATTAATTTCTAAAGTTTTAATTCATTTTTAGAATTAACAGAATTAATTTAATTAGGAAATGCCATAATGACATCAGCATGACATCAGGGTGATGTCAGCAGTCAACAGCCAGTTGACTTGGTCAAATTGACGTGTGGGTCCTGCATGTCATAGGCTGAGACCACTAATCAGGTTTAATTAGTTAGATAAATGATTAGGTTAATTAAGTTTAATTAAACTAGATTAATTAACTTAATTGAGTTATTAATTAACTAATTATTTAATTAATTTCATTTTTTTAACAAACGTTTTGGGGTGGGGCCCTTTCGTCATAGGCCCAGAGGCCTTAGCGGTTCGGGCGCGGTTACGGGCGCGGGCGCATGGGCATGGGCGGCCGATCCTGGTCAGGCGCGCCCCAGGCGAGGCCAACAGCACGGTCGCCGGCCAGGGGAGGCAGCGGAGACCGGTGGGCAGCGCGGTGAGGCCGCAGCGGCAGGCGGAGCAAAGGTGGGGCAAGGCCCAACGGGGACGCGCGCGCACGAGCGCTGGCCGACGAAGTCGACCACAGGCTGGAGCAGAGCGAGGCGCGCGGGACAAGGATCACGCTGGACGCGGCACGGGGCATGCGGCGAGAGCGGGGTAGAGGAGAAGGAGGGGGCCTCACGAGGGGTTGCAGGGCACGGGGCAGCCGGGGTCGAGGAGGAAGTCGGAGACGACGGCGACGTGGTGACGAGGTGCAGCGGCGTGGCGGCGTGCGTCTACGGTGTCGGTGACGGCAGGGGTCGAGGAGGAGCTCCGGTGGACGCGACGGGGATCCGGTCGATGTTGCTGACTTGGGGCCGCTCAAGTCGGTCTCGGGCATGAGAAGGTCGTGGATGACATCGAGGAAGCCGTTGGGCTGCACGAGCAGCTCGGGAAGGCCGCTGGCCATGGCCACGGCGAGGTGGTGGCTGCGCTCGACCAACGAGGAGGAAGAGGGGCGCGGCGAGCTGCTAGGGAGGACGGAGGGAGGAGAGATGACCGGGCGACGGGGATGGGCAGTGAGGCGGTCAGAGTCACCGGCGCGGCATCGGACAGGAGGGAGCTCCTCTCCCGTGTGTGTGTGTTGTGTGGTGGCGGCGGGGTAGGAGGATGAGGGAACGGGGTGGGGATCAGGGCAAAGTGGGGAGGGGGTCGCTAGGGTTCGGTCGCCCCAGGGGGGCTATAGGCGCCGGCTGGGCCGGCCTGGTTGGCCCATAGGCCAGCTGGGTTGTGGCCCAGTGGGGGGGGGTTCTTTCTTTCTTTCTTGTTCTGTTTTCCTTTCTTCTTCTTTTTTATTCTATTTCTTTTTTTTGTTTTCTTTTACTTTAGTTTTATAAAATTTAAAAGCGACAACTAATTTGGTGTTATTAAATAGGTCACAGCCCCAAATATTCTGGCACTTTAAATAAAGTGTTTTGCATGTGCTTATTATTTTAAAAGCATTTCAGCTAATTGTTTTATCGCTCTTTTAGTTTATTTAGTGCATTTAAGTATTTTATTAGAAGATGATTTCTTCACCAACATTTATTACGGGTTATTTGACACGTTAGGAACAATTTAGTTTTGACTTTTGAAAATTTTAATTGTTTTAACTTTAATTCAGATTTGAATTTGGATCGGTTCTGAACTAACGCGAGATTATCAACAATAATCGAGGTGACATGGCATCATTACCAGAGGGTTACTGTAGATTGATTACCCAGGCGTCACAATTCTCCTCCACTACAAGAAATCTCGTCCCGAGATTTAAGCGGTGGAGTAAGGGGGGAAAGGTGTTGGTAGCGAAAAACCTAACGAGTCTTCTCGGTCTTGGCTGCCCTTTCGAAGAGGTTGATCCTTTTCGTTGATGTATTCATATCTCTGCTTTAGGTCATCATGATGAAGTCGGCATCCTTTCTTCGGGAATTCCATCGTACTTACGAATAGGTAAGGGGCAGCTCGGCTACGACAGAATGCTTATGAGGAAAAACAATTTGGGGTTAACCCATGAATGAGCACAAGATTATCTCTCGAGTTGAACATATAAAAATACATCGAGAGTAAGGTACGAAGGTACAATAAGAGGTTCCCAGCGGATAGATAGTTGCTCGAAGCCTGAACCAGAGTGAGAAAGGGGTTCAGAGGTAAGTATTGCGTCTGATACCAGAACAGATTGCTAGGCATGTAGCCCGTGAATTACATGCGAAGTCAAGCTTGAGGAATAACTTTGACAACAGGGTGTGTACAGGAGAGTCAGGTTTCGATCCTGTGGAACTTGTGGGTTATGGGCCCACCATGTGGGTTGAAAGTAGGAAGGGTGGTGACAACTTGCACGGTCATGATATCAAGGCATGTTAGAGGGTAGCCGGTCAGTTATGTTGACTGCATCGTTGGTACCAAGGGCGACGGACGAAGAGAACTATTTTCCTGCTCGTTGAACGAGGCGGACCAATAGGCAAAGTTCTCATCCATTGGTGGTTACCGGAATGCTATCGACAAATGCAACAGGGTCTTACTGACATGGTTGTACACCAAGGTGTTTACTAAAGCAGAAGTTACTGCTTAGATCATATGGATCACAAGGAAGGTTAAACAAATAAATGGAAAGGAAAATGTGTTTAAACACATATTTCAGGGGTATATCCTTCCCAAGGACAAGTAGAGCATGATATCCATGAGATGATATAATGTAGAGAACCCTTTAGGTAAGGGGAGAGAAATTTTATGACATTACCCATGCAACAGTGTTTGGATAATTGAGCAAGAAACATTTAGCATTGGGCTTCAAATGTTCTTGTTGAAAATCAGAGTACCATAGACATGCTTCGAGATAGCATTGACATGGTCATCAGGTGAAGATCAAACTTTGGAAACACAAAGGATCCATCGGAAACAACTTATAGGAAAGTCCTACAATTTCCTCATGGAAGAATGGATAGCCTTGCTGAAAAGGATTCTATAACAATAGGGCCTCGAGCCAGTTGTGCTAGGCATGACATCACCTTACCGGGTCATATAAAGACCAATGTTATAACTCTTGAAATATGTTCCAACTATCATATCTGACCGAGATTCATATTTGATTGGTGTCAGGACACCTCAGACTCAGGATGCCTGACATGAAAAAGGTGCGACACAATTTGACGCGACGGCGTTGCAAGATACTCGAGGAGTGAACTATGGAAGCAAGTATCGAATCATGAGTTCATCATTAAACCAAGGAGAGGATGAGGGGGTGGCTGATGAACTCAGCGACAATCCATCGAGAGTCCCAAAAGATGTATTTCCAAAATTAGGTGAACAAGGAGATAACAACTGTCAGATCAAAAGATTTAATGATATATGCTCAAGGAAACCATACACATTGAAGCGTTGATTGAAAGGTGCACCGGAAATATGGGCTGGGATGCACGACTAATATTGGAATGGTGATTCAATAATCGATAGTCTAAGAATGAACGGCCGACCATTAACTTCAAAGCAATAGGGTTGCTAGAAGTTTTGGAATTACACATCACAGTCCATTTGTCGGTGGTTAGAAATAACACGGTGACCAGGAAAAGAATGGTGATGGTGATAAGTATCACTTGTATCAAGAATTCTCCAGAGGTGGTGAAATTCTCACGACATTCTTGACATAAAGGATGGTAATACTCCAAGGTAAAGAAGAGCAATTGTTGGATAGCAAGGAACTCAAGGTATAACACAAAACAAGAACAAGTTTGTGTTGGAGGAAAGGTAGTAGAGTGGTCGATGATAGCACTAATCATCGAGGGCAAGGATGGTCTTTCTCAACATAAATTCAATTGATATTCTGGAAGAGCTCGTAAGGTTGATGATGATCACGACACAAGTGTTGAGAGATTTCATGAAGAAGTAATCACTCAGCGACGACATCAAGTCAAGGGAATGATGAAGCAAGAGGTTATTGGAACCACAGTTACGACACAAACTCGAACTCAAGCTTGTTGTTTAAGGTGAAAGGGTATGACGAGGAAAATCGACGTAAGCTTAGCTATCGTCGCAAATTAGTGCTCCGAGAATAAGGACCAGGTAGCACAGTTAGAATCATAACGACAATGATATAGCCAAACAGGCTAGGAATGGGTACAAACTCGTAAGCAAAGAAGATTACTAAGAGTTGTTTAATCGCGAGGCGGACTCGATTCAGTTATCGATGTCCGTGAGTGTTTAATAACTTCGAGCCCATGAAAAACTGTAATCAGTGAGAATATAGTACTTGATGAAGAACTCATAAGAAGTTATGCAGTTCCAAGATAATCTCGAGATACCAGGAGGGTAATACTCGACGACGAATCAAAGTAGAGGTTGGACTGGGGGATTGCTCTGCAAAAGACAAGTGCTTAAACTTGCACGAGAAATGGTATTTAAAGGAGAAGATGGTCGGAACCACGATTGCAAAAAGGCCAGATCTCAGACATAAGATGAACTTATACCAAGGGAATAATTAATTTTAAAAGAAGCTTCGATGAGAAGATGTACATCGTGTCCATGGGCATGAACACAAAGTTCAAGGTCGACTCCCACTTCTCCAATGCACAACCTTTCATTCACTTCTCGCGTTCAATGAAGTCGTAGTGTTGAAATTTTATCTGGCAAAATACCAGAAGAGTACGACTCGTGAAAACTTTCGAGTTCACACATATTAAGGAAGGCATAGGTTCAACCCATCGGGGCATCTTAGAATCATATACCAGAATCTTTAGAAGTAATTAACTCAAGCTCGAAGGCAGAGCATGGTTGAGAAAGCAGAGGATACAATTTACCAAAGGCATTATGTATCAGAGGGAATGCTCACAAGGTTATTGAATATGAAGGGCGTTGTCAGATAAAACCCAACAAAGGATCTGGTGGTCCACAAGGGATCTGACGTGAGTATCGGTACTCAACTAGAGGAAGAAGAATGCAAGGAGATCAGATTATAGAAACAACTAACTAACTCAATTTGTCAAACACAAAGGAATTATGATTTCCAAATCAAGGGATCAGAAGCAATGCTCTGATTAGGGATGGATAAGTTGAATAGCCTTATGGTACAATCAACAACAATTGGATTGGTCGAGAACCAATTCCAGTTAAAAGAATGGCAGCTCAGCCGGAAAAGTAACTTATATGGATCAAAGATGATTGCGTGTATTCGCAAACATATTGAGTCAAAAGACTCAAAATGATAATGACAAGGAATGTCAATAAGACTACGAGAGTTATGGGATTAACCATAATGCAAGCAAGCAAGAATTTCAAGAGCCAAAGGCTCCATAGGATTTTCGGAAGATCGAATAGTATTTTGAAGACTTTTGTGAAACACATGAACAACTGGGGATGAGCGGATACTCGACAAGTGCGAGGATTTATTTGAAGGGGTATTCATGTGGCAAAGAACTGCTAGGCAGTAGGCACAAAGTATTCTCGGAATAATAGAGAAAACTTCGGGGTATCTTGTAATAACAAGATCAATGAGGGATGATCATATGAATGGCAAGTGTAAGTAGTTATCCATAAGGATTTATCGGTGGTCGGGAATAGCAAAAGTGATGGGCACAAAGTCTCGAGAGAATATCAAAGAGTATCTCCGAAATCTTCTGGTGCAGTCGATGATCATCTGGACTGAAGGGCCTCTCCGGGAGAAAGTACTTTCGAGAACCTAAAGTTAGATTTTAGTAAAAAAAATCGTTTAACCTGAATAGAAGAGAGTTCAGAATCCCAGAGTAAGGGTCGAGGAGTAAAAGATCCTAATACCACCCAATGGCGACGTGGGCCCGTAAGGCACACAGCCAAGTTAGTAAAAGTTTTGCAATGACTAGACTCAACTTCGGCCAAGGAGTTGGAAAGGGGGATTCCTACAGGCAGTCGGCTCTGATACCAACTTGTGACGCCCCCGATTCAATCGTACACTAATCATGCACGCAAATGTGTACGATCAAGATCAGGGACTCACGGGAAGATATCACAACACAACTCTAAAACATAAATAAGTCATACAAGCATCATAATACAAGCCAGGGGCCTCGAGGGCTCGAATACAAGTGCTCGATCATAGACAAGTCAGCGGAAGCAACAATATCTGAGTACAGACATAAGTTAAACAAGTTGCCATAAGATGGCTAGCACAAACTGGGATACAGATCGAAAGAGGCGCAAGCCTCCTGCCTGGGATCCTCCTAACTACTCTTGGTCGTCGTCAGCGGCCTGCACGTAGTAGTAGGTACCTCCAGTGTAGTAGGAATCATCGTCGACGGTGGCGTCTGGCTCCAGGGCTCCAGCATCTGGTTGCGACAACCAGGTAAAAGGGAAAGGGGGAAAAGAGGGAGAAAAGCAACCGTGAGTACTCATCCAAAGTACTCGCAAGCAAGGAACTACACTACATATGCATGGGTATATGTGTAAGGAGGCCATATCGGTGGACTGAACTGTAGAATGCCAGAATAAGAGGGGGATAGCTAGTCCTATCGAAGACTACGCTTCTGGCAGCCTCCGTCTCGTAGCATGTAGAAGAGAGTAGATTGAAGTCCTCCAAGTAGCATCTCCAAGTAGCATCTCCAAGTAGCATCTCCAGTAGCATCTCATAGCATAATCCTACCCGGCGATCCTCCCCTCGTCGCCCTGTGGGAAAGCGATCACCGGGTTGTCTGTGGAACTTGGAAGGGTGTGTTTTATTAAGTATCCGGTTCTAGTTGTCATAAGGTCAAGGTACAACTCCAAGTCGTCCTGTTACCGAAGATCACGGCTATTCGAATAGATTAACTTCCCTGCAGGGGTGCACCAACTTACCCAACACGCTTGATCCCATTTGGCCGGACACACTTTCCTGGGTCATGCCCGGCCTCGGAAGATCAACACGTCGCAGCCCCACCTAGGCAAAACAGAGAGGCCAGCACGCCGGTCTAAACCTAAGCGCACAGGGGTCTGGGCCCATCGCCCATAGCACACATGCACGTTGCGAGGGCGGCCGGAAGTAGACCTAGCCTAGCAGGCGTTCCAGTCCAATCCGGCGTACGCCGCTCCGTCGCTGACGTCTGAAGTGCTTCGGCTGATACCACGATGTCGGGATACCCATAACTACTCCCGCGTAGATGGTTAGTGCGTATAGGCTCGTAGCCAACTCAGATCAAATACCAAGATCTCGTTAAGCGTGTTAAAAATCCGCGAACGCCGAACAGGGCCAGGCCCACCTCTCTCCTAGGCGGTCTCAACCTGCCCTGTCGCTCCGCCACAAAGATCCACACAGAGGGCCGTCGGGACAAAGGTCCTTTCAGCCCCCAATCCGTGAATCACTCGCGGGTACTCTTCGAGCTGACCCGACTTTAGTCACCATCTGTATAGTATGTATGTATGTATAGTATATACCCGTGATCACCACCCGAGTGATCACGGCCCAATAGTATAGCAAGGCAGACTGACAAGAATGTAGGGCCAATGATGATAAACTAGCATCCTATACTAAGTATTTAGGATTGCGTTTAAAGGTATCAACAGTAGTAACAAGGACAGGCTATGCATCAGGATAGGTATAACAGAAAGCAGTAACATGCTACACTACTCTAATGCAAGCAGTATAGAGTAGAATAGGCGATATCTGGTGATCAAGGGGGGGGGGCTTGCCTGGTTGCTCTGGCAAGAGAGAGGGGTCGTCAACTCCGTAGCCGTACACATGGGTATCGGCAGCAGTCTCGGGATCTATCGGAAAGAAGTAGCGGAGGGGGAACACAATAAATAACAGAGCAATCAAAGCATCATAAAGCATAATAAGGCAATACGCGGTGCTAGGGGTGACCTAACATAGTACTAGGTGCTACTGGTGAAGGGGGGAAACATCCGGGAAAGTATCCCGGTGTTTCGCGTTTTCGGGCAGATGAAACGGAGGGGGAAAGTTGCGTGTTTGCTATGCTAGGGATGTGTGGCGAACGAACGGGCTGCGTATCCGGATTCGTCTCGTCGTTCTGAGCAACTTTCATGTACAAAGTTTTTCCATCCGAGTTACAGATTATTTAATATTAATTTCTAAAGTTTTAGTTCGTTTTTAGAATTAACAGAATTAATTTAATTAGGAAATGCCATAATGACATCAGCATGACATCAGGGTGATGTCAGCAGTCAACAGTCAGTTGACTTGGTCAAATTGACGTGTGGGTCCTGCATGTCATAGGCTGAGACCACTAATCAGGTTTAATTAGTTAGATAAATGATTAGGTTAATTAAGTTTAATTAAACTAGATTAATTAACTTAATTGAGTTATTAATTAACTAATTATTTAATTAATTTCATTTTTTTAACAAACGTTTTGGGGTGGGGCCCTTTCGTCATAGGCCCAGAGACCTTAGCGGTTCGGGCGCGGGCCCATGGGCGTGGGCGCCCGATCCTGGTCAGGCACGCCCCAGGCGAGGCCAACAGCACGGTCGCCGGCCAGGGGAGGCAGCGGAGACCGGTGGGCAGCGCGGTGAGGCCGCATCGGCAGGCGGAGCAAAGGCGGGGCAAGGCCCAACGGGGACGCGCGCGCACGAGCGCTGGCCGACGAAGTCGACCACAGGCTGGAGTAGAGCGAGGCGCGCGGGACAAGGATGACGCTGGACGCGGCACGGGGCATGCGGCGAGAGCGGGGTAGAGGAGGAGGGGGCCTCATGAGGGGTTGCAGGGCACGGGGCAGCCGGGGTCGAGGAGGAAGTCGGAGATGACGGCGACGTGGTGACGAGGTGCAGCGGCGTGGCGGCGTGCGTCTACGGTGTCGGTGACGGCAGGGGTCGAGGAGGAGCTCCGGTGGACGCGACGGGGATCCGGTCGATGTCGCTGACTTGGGGCCGCTCCAGTCGGTCTCGGGCATGAGAAGGTCGTGGATGACATCGAGGAAGCCGTTGGGCTGCACGAGCAGCTCGGGAAGGCCGCTGGCCATGGCCACGGCGAGGTGGTGGCTGCGCTCGACCAACGAGGAGGAAGAGGGGCGCGACGAGCTGCTAGGGAGGACGGAGGGAGGAGAGATGACCGGGCGACGGGGAAGGGCAGTGAGGCGGTCAGAGTCGCCGGCGCGGCATCGGACAGGAGGGAGCTCCTCTCCCGTGTGTGTGTGTTGTGTGGTGGCGGCGGGGTAGGAGGATGAGGGAACGGGGTGGGGATCGGGGCAAAGTGGGGAGGGGGTCGCTAGGGTTCGGTCGCCCCAGGGGGGCTATAGGCGCCGGCTGGGCCGGCCTGGTTGGCCCACAGGCGAGCTGGGTTGTGGCCTAGTGGGGGGGGGTTCTTTCTTTCTTTCTTGTTCTGTTTTCCTTTCTTCTTCTTTTTTATTCTATTTCTTTTTTTTTGTTTTCTTTTACTTTAGTTTTATAAAATTTAAAAGCGACAACTAATTTGGTGTTATTAAATAGGTCACAGCCCCAAATATTCTGGCACTTTAAATAAAGTGTTTTGCATGTGCTTATCATTTTAAAAGCATTTTAGATAATTGTTTTATCGCTCTTTTAGTTTATTTAGTGCATTTAAGTATTTTATTAGAAGATGATTTCTTCACCAACATTTATTACGGGTTATTTGACACGTTAGGAACAATTTAGTTTTGAATTTTGAAAATTTTAATTGTTTTAACTTTAATTCAGATTTGAATTTGGATCGGTTCTGAACTAACGCGAGATTATCAACAATAATCGAGGTGACATGGCATCATTACCAGAGGGTTACTGTAGATTGATTACCTGGGCGTCACACCAGGAGACTTGGACCCAACTGCAAGGGATCAAAGAGGTGGTCACGAGGGTGAGGGCGCCCCCCTAGGGCGCGCCCCCTACCTCGTAGGCCCCTCAGTGCTCCACCGACGTACTCCTTCCTCCTATATATACACACGTACCCCCAAACGATCAGAACAGGAGCCAAAACCTAATTCCACCGCCGCAACTTTCTGTATCCACGAGATCCCATCTTGGGGCCTGTTCCGGAGCTCCGACGGAAGAGGGCCGTCATCACAGAGGGCTTCTACATCATCATAACCCCTTCGATGAAGTGTGAGTAGTTTACCTCAGATCTTTGGGTCCATAGTTAGTAGCTAGATGGCTTCTTCTCTCTCTTTGAATCTCAATACAAAGTTCTCCCCCTCTCTTGTGGAGATCTATTCGATGTAATCTTCTTTTTGCGGTGTGTTTGTTGAGACCGATGAATTGTGGGTTTATGATCAAGTCTATCTATGAATAATATTTGAATCTTCTCTGAATTCTTTTATGCATGATTGGTTATATTTGCAAGTCTCTTTGAATTATCTGTTTGGTTTGGCCAACTAGATTGGTAGTTCTTGCCATGGGAGAAGTGCTTAGCTTTGGGTTCGATCTTGCGGTGTCCTTACCTAGTGACAGAAGGGGCAGCAAGGTACGTATTGTATCGTTGCCATCGAAGATAACAAGATGGGGTTTATTTCATATTGCATGAATTTATCTCTCTACATCATGTCATCTTGCTTAAGGCGTTACTCTATTTTTAACTTAATACTTTAGATGCATGCTGGATAGCGGTCGATGAGTGGAGTAATAGTAGTAGATGCAGAATCGTTTCGATCTACTTGTCATGGACGTGATGCCTATATACATGAGCATGCCTAGATATTCTCATAATTATGCATAGTTCTATCAATTGCTCAACAGTAATTTGTTCACCCACTGTAGAATACTTATGCTCTTGAGAGAAGCCACTAGTGAAACCTATGGCCCCCGGATCTATTCTCATCATATCAATCTCCATCACTTTTATATTGTTTTTCCATTTACTTTGCTTTTACTTTTTACTTTGCATCTTTATATCAAAAATACCAAAAATATTCTATCTATCAGATCTCACTCTCGTAAGTGACCGTGAAGGGCTTGACAACCCCTAATCGCGTTGGTTGCGAGTAGCTATCGCTTTGTGCAGGTACGAGGGACTTGAGTGTGGGCTCCTACTGGATTGATACCTTGGTTCTCAAAAACTGAGGGAAATACTTACGCTACTCTGCTGCATCATCCCTTACTCTTCGGGGAAAACTAACACAAGCTCAAGACGTAGCACCTGGCGGCGGCGTGGCGGGATGATGAGGAACTGAACGAAAAATTCACAAGTCATGGTTATATAGACGAGGCATTAGTCCCGGTTCGTGGCACCAACCGGGACCAATGCCACCCTTTAGTCCCGGTTGGTGCCACCAGCCGGGACCAAATATCTCTTTTCAGCAGCCCAAAGGGCGGGAAGCAGGGGCCTTTGGTCCCGGTTGGTGGCACCATCCGGGACCAAAGGCCTCGTGCTGCCCGTGCCCAAATGTTTAGTCCCACCTCGCTAGCTGAGAGGGGCGCGCAGTGGTTTATAAGCCCCACTGTCGCACCCATCTCGAGCTCCTCTCCATGTCAGGCTTACGGACCTAATTGTGACTGCTATGCCTGATGGGCCTACAGGGCCTTCTGCGGACCTGAATCCTAACCCATGGATGGGTTTCTAGTCGTATTCAGGCCGTGGTGGCCCAGTAGGTGGCATATTTTTTATTTTTTCCCAGTTTTTTTGTTTTTTTGTTTTATTTATTTTGTTTTGTTTCTACTTACAACAAAAAACTTATTTATTTTATTTTGTTTTGTTTCTAATTACTTATTTTACCTTATGATAATTCTTTTTGCTATTAAAGTTTCTAACAAAGAAAGTTCTTCATGAAAATTCTTTTTGCTTTTAATGATATTGAACAGAAAATACTTTGATAATTTTAGTTGCATCAATTTCATATAATTTTAGTTTTAATAATATTAGAGTTGCTTATAATGTTTTGAACAGAAAATACTTTGATAATTTTAGTTTCATAAATTTTATTTATGTTATTAAAGTTTATTTTACTTTATTATATTTTTTTCTACTTGTATATTTTATTAAAGTTTATATTGTTTTGTTTCTAATTACTTATTTATTTTATTTTATGATAATTATTTTTGCTATTAAAGTTTGTAACAAAAAAGTTCTTTATGAAAATTCTGTGAACTAGCTCCTGACTTTTTGTGTGTTCAAAATGCATCATTCAAAGCCACATCATCAATTTTCAACCCTTTCTGACTTCATTTGTTATTTTTCATGCATTTACTGACTATTTTGAGCTATAAGACCCTGAAATTGAAAAGCATTTCAAATGGACTCTGAAAAGGTTGAAAGTTGGCATGGTATCATCATTTCATCCACATAGCATGTGCAAGAAAGTTGAAAGGGTTACGGCAAAAACTGGATGCACTTCGTGTACAAAATGGACAATCGCTTTCGAAGTATCTGGATTTCATACGGAAACTTGTCTATTACAACAGGCATTTCAAATGAACTAAGAAAAGGTTGAAAGTTGGCATGGTATCATCATAATAGTTGTGGAGAGAAAGTCTTCAATTTTTCTTCGCTTGTGTCCTTTCCTTATTGCGCCGTAACCATGGATAATCTTCATCATTTATCAGGATGCATGGGTTGAAGGAAATATGCCCTAGAGGCAATAATAAAGTTATTATTTATTTCCTTATATCATGATAAATGTTTATTATTCATGCTAGAATTGTATTAACCGGAAACATAATACATGTGTGAATACATAGACAAACAGAGTGTCACTAGTATGCCTCTACTTGACTAGCTTGTTGATCAAAGATGGTTATGTTTCCTAACCATAGACATGAGTTGTCATTTGATTAACGGGATCACATCATTAGGATAATGATGTGATTGACTTGACCCATTTCGTTAGCATAGCACCTGATCGTTTAGGTTGTTGCTATTGCTTTCTTCATAACTTATACATGTTCCTATGACTATGAGATTATGCAACTCCCGTTTACCGGAGGAACACTTTGTGTGCCACCAAACATCACAACGTAACTACGTGATTATAAAGGTGCTCTACAGGTGTCTCCGAAGGTACTTGTTGGGTTGGCGTATTTCGAGATTAGGATTTGTCACTCCGATTGTCGGAGAGGTATCTCTGGGCCCACTCGGTAATGCACATCACTATAAGCCTTGCAAGCATTGCAACTAATGAGTTAGTTGCAGGATGATGTATTACGGAACGAGTAAAGAGACTTGCCGGTAGCGAGATTGAACTAGGTATTGAGATACCGACGATCGAATCTCGGGCAAGTAACATACCGATGACAAAGGGAACAACGCATGTTGTTATGCGGTTTGACCGATAAAGATCTTCGTAGAATATGTAGGAGCCAATATGAGCATCCAGGTTCCGCTATTGGTTATTTACCGGAGACGTGTCTCGGTCATGTCTACATAGTTTTTGAACCCGTAGGGTCCGCACGCTTAAAGTTCGATGACGGTTATATTATGAGTTTATGTGTTTTGATGTACCGAAGGAGTTCAGAGTCCCGGATGAGATCGGGGACATGACGAGGAGTCTCGAAATGGTCGAGACGTAATGATCGATATATTGGATGACTATATTCGGACATCGGAAAGGTTCCGAGTGATTCGGGTATTTTCGGGAGTACCGGGGAGTTACGGGAATTCGTATTGGGCCTTAATGGGTCATACGGGAAAGGAGAGAAAGGCCTCAAAGGGTGGCCGCACCCCTCCCCATGGGCTGGTCCGAATTGGACTAGGGAGGGGGGCGCCCCCTTCCTTCCTTCTCCTTTTCCTTTCCCTTTCCTTGCCTCCTACTCCTACTACTTAGAAGGGCTCCTAGTTCTACTAGGAAAGGGGAAATCCTACTGTTGGTAGGAGTAGGACTCCCCTAGGGTGCGCCATAGAGAGGGCCGGCCCTCCCCCTCCTCCACTCCTTTATATACGGGGGCAAGGGGCACCCCAAAGAGACAGCAATTGATCTCTTGATCTCTTAGCCGTGTGCGGTGCCCCCCTCCACCATAATCCACCTTGATCATATCGTAGCGGTGCTTAGGCGAAGCCCTGCGTCGGTAGAACATCATCATCGTCACCACGCCGTCGTGCTGACGAAACTCTCCCTCAACACTCATTTGAATTAGGAGTTCGAGGGACGTCATCGAGTTGAACGTGTGCAGAACTCGGAGGTGTCGTGCGTTCGGTACTTGATCAGTCAGATCGTGAAGATGTACGACTACATCAATCGCATTGTGCTAACGCTTCCGCTTTCGGTCTATGAGGATACGTGGACAACACTCTCCCTTCTCGTTTCTATGCATCACCATGATCTTGCGTGTGCGTAGGAATTTTTTTGAAATTACTACGTTCCCCAACAGTGGCATCCGAGCCAGGTTTTATGCGTATATGTCATATGCACAAGTAGAACACAAGTGAGTTGTGGGCGATATAAGTCATACTGCTTACCAACATGTCATACTTTGGTTCGGCGGTATTGTTGGATGAAGCGGCCCGGACCGACATTACGCATACGCTTACGCGAGACTGGTTCTACCGACGTGCTTTGCACATAGGTGGCTAGCGGGTGTCAGTTTCTCCAACTTTAGTTCAACCGAGTGTGGCTATGCCCGGTCCTTGAGAAGGTTAAAACAGCACTAACTTGGCAAATTATTGTTGTAGTTTTGATGCGTAGGTAAGAACGGTTCTTGCTCAGCCCGTAGCAGCCACGTAAAACTTGCAACAACAAAGTAGAGGACGTCTAACTTGTTTTTGCAGGGCATGTTGTGATGTGATATGGTCAAGACGTGATGAGATATAAGTTGCTGTATAAGATGATCATGTTTTGTTGAAGTTATCGGCAACTGGCAAAAGCCTTATGATTGTCTCTTTATTGCATAAGATGCAAGCGCCAAATAATTGCTTTACTTTATCGCTATGCGATAGCAATAGTTGCAAGAGCAATAATTGGCGAGACGACCATATGACGACACATTGATATAGATCAAGATGATGGAGATCATGGTGTCATGCCGGTGACGATGGAAATCATGACGATGCTTTGGAGATGGAGATCAAAGGCACAAGATGATGATGGCCATATCATGTCACATATTTTGATTGCATGTGATGTTTATCTTTTATACATCTTATTTTCCCTAGTTCGACAATAGCTTTATAAGATGATCTCTCACAAATTATCAAGGTACAAGTGTTCTCCCTGAGTATGCACCATTGTGAAAGTTCTTCGTGCTGAGACACCACGTGATGATCGGGTGTGATAGGATCTACGTTCAAATACAACGGGTGCAAAACAGTTGCACACACGGAATACTCAGGTTAAACTTGACGAGCCTAGCATATAACAGATATGGCCTCGGAACACTGAGACCGGAAGGTCGAGTGTGAATCATATAGTAGATATGATCAACATAGTGATTCCACCATTGAAACTACTCCATCTCACATGATGATCGGACATGGTTTAGTTAATATGGATCACGTGATCACTTAGAGGATTAGAGGGATGTCTATCTAAGTGTGAGTTCTTAAGTAATATGATTAATTGAACTTAAATTTATCATGAACTTAGTCCTGGTAGTATTAGCATACCTATGTTGTAGATCAATAGCTCACGTTTAGCTCCCCTGTTTTATTTTTGATATGTTCCTAGAGAAAACTAAGTTGAAAGATGTTAGTAGCAATGATGCGGAATTGGTCCGTGATCTGAGGATTATCCTCATTGCTGCACAGAAGAATTATGTCCTTGATGCACCGCTAGGTGACAAACCTATTGCAGGAGCACATACAGATGTTATGAACGTTTGGCTAGCTCAATATGATGACTACTTGATAGTTTAGTGCACCATGCTTAAACGGCTTAGAATCAGGACTTCAAAGACGTTTTGAACGTCATGGACCATATGAAATGTTCTAGGAGTTGAAGTTAATATTTCAAGTAAATACCCGAGTTGAGAGATATGAAGTCTCCAACAAGTTCTATAGCTAAAAGATGGAGGAGAATAGCTCAAGCAGTGAGCATGTGCTTAGATTGTCTGGGTACTACAATCACTTGAATCAAGTGGGAGTTAATCTTCCAGATAAAATAGTGATTGACAGAATTCTCTAGTCACCATCACCAAGTTAGTAGAACTTCGTGATGAACTATAATATGCAAGGGATAACGGAAACGATTCCCAAGCTCTTCGTGATGCTGAAATCGACGAAGGTAGAAATCAAGAAAAGCATCAAGTGTTGATGCTAAACAAAACCACTAGTTTCAAGTAAAGGGACAAAGGGAAGAAATGGGAACTTCAAGAAGAATGGCAAACAAGTTGCTGCTCAAGTGAAAAAACCCAAGTCTGGACCTAAGCGTGAAACTTAGTGCTTCTACTGCAAAGGGACTGGTCATTGGAAGCGGAACTACCCCAAGTAATTGGCGGATAAGAAGGATGGCAAAGTGAACATAGGTATATTTGATATACATGTTATTGTTGTGTACTTTACTAATGTTTATAGCAACCCCTTAGTATTTGTTACTAGTTCAGTTGCTAAGAACAGTAACTCGAAACGGGAGTTGCGGAATGAACAGAGACTAGTTAAGGGTGAAGTGACGATGTGTATTGGAAATGGTTCCAAGATTGATATGATCATCATCGCACACTCCCTATACTTTCAGGATTAGTGTTAAACCTAAAATAAATGTTATTTAGTGTTTGTGTTGAGCATGAATATGATTGGATCATGTTTATTGCAATACGGTTATTCATGTAAGTTAGAGAATAATTGTTGTTCTGTTTACATGAATAAAACCTTCTATGGTCATACACCCAATGAAAATGGTTTGTTGGATCTCGATCATGGTGATACACATTTTTATAATATTGAAGCCAAAAGATGCAAAGTTAATAATGATAGTGCACCTTATTTGTGGCACTACCGTTTAGGTCATATTGGTGTAAAGCACATGAAGAAACTCCATGCTGATGGGATTTTGGAATCACTTGATGCTTGCGAACCATGCCTTATGGGCAAGATGACTAAGACTCCGTTCTCCGGAAAAATTGAGGGAGCAACAAATTTGTTGGAAATCATACATACTGATGTATGTGGTCCGATGAATATTGAGGCTCGCGGCAGGTATCGTTATTTTCCGATCTTCACAGATGATTTGAGAAGATATGAGTATATCTACTTGATGAAACACAAGTCTGAAACATTTGAAAAGTTCAAAGAATTTCAGAGTGAAGTGGCGAATCATCGTAACAAAAACAAAAGTTTCTATGATATGATCGCAGAAGTAAAATATTTGAGTTACGAGTTTGGCCTTCAGTTAAAACAATGTGAAATAGTTTCACTACTCACGCCATCTGGAACACCACAGTGTAATGGTGTGTCCGAACGTCGTAACCGTACTTCATTAGATATGGTGCGATCTATGATGTCTCTTACCAATTTACCACTATCGTTCTGGGGTTATGCATTAGAGACAGCTACATTCACGTTAAATAGGGCACCATCTAAATCCGTTGAGATGACACCGTATGAACTATGGTTTGGCAAGAAACCTAAGTTGTCATTTCTTAAAGTTTGAGGTTGCAATGCTTATGTGAAAATTTTTCAACCTGATAAGCTCAAACCCAAATCGGAGAAGTGCGTCTTCATAGGATACCCAAAAGAAAATGTTGGGTACACCTTCTATCACATATCCGAAGGCAAGATATTCATTGCTGAGAATGGATCCTTTCTAGAGAAGGAGTTTCTCTCGAAAGAAGTGAGTGGGAGGAAAGTAGAACTTGATGAGGTAACTGTACCTGCTCCCTTATTGGAAAGTAGTTCATCACAGAAATCTGTTCCTATGACTACTACACCAATTAGTGAGGAAGCTAATGATGATGATCATGTAACTTCAGATCAAGTTACTACCGAACCTCATAGGTAAACCAGAGTGAGATCCACACTAGAGTGGTATGGTAATCCTGTTCTGGAGGTCATGTTACTTGACCATGACGAACCTACGAACTATGAGGAAGCGATGATGAGCCCAGATTCCGCGAAATGGCTTGAGGCCATGAAATCTGAGAAGAGATCCATGTATAAGAACAAAGTATGGACTTTGATTGACTTGCCAAAAGATCGGCGAGCCATTGAGATTAAATGGACCTTCAAGAGGAAGACGGACGCTGATAGTAGTGTTACTATGTACAAAGCCAAGAATTGTCAAAAAAGGTTTTCGACAAGTTCAAGGTGTTGACTATCTATGCTTAAGTCTGTCCGAATCATGTTAGCAATTGCCACATTTTATGAAATCTGGCAAATGGATAAACAAAACTACATTCCTTAATGGATTTATTAAATAAGAGTTGTATATGATGCAACAAGAAAGTTTTGTCAATCCTAAAGGTGCTAACAAAATATGCAAGGTCCAGTGATCCATCTATGGACTGGTGCAAGCATCTCGGAGTTGGAATATACACTTTGATAAGTTTATCAAAGCATAAAGTTTTATACAGACTTGCGGTAAATCCTGTATTTACAAGAAAGTGAGTGGGAGCACTACAACATTTCTGATAAGTATATGTGAATGACATATTGTTGATCGGAGATACTGTAGAATTATTCTGCAAAGCATAAAGGAGAGTTTGAAAGGAGTTTTTCAAAGAAAGACCTCGGTGAAGCTGCTTACAAATTGAGCATCAACATCTATAGAGATAGATCAAGACGCTTGATAAGTTTTTCAATGAGTACATACCTTGACAAGATTTTGAAGTAGTTCAAAATGGAACCATCAAAGAAAGATTTCTTGCCTGTGTTACAAGGTGTGAAACTGAGTAAGACTCAAAGCCCGACCACGGCAGAAGATAGAAAGAGAATGAAAGTCATTCCCTATGCCTTGGCTATAGGTTCTATAAAATATGCCATGCTGTGTACCAGATCTATTGTATACCCTACACTGTTTTTAGCAAGGGGTACAATAGTGATCTAGGAGTAGATCACTGGACAGCGGTCAAAATTATCCTTAGTGGAATAAGGATATGTTTCTCGATTATGGAGGTGACAAAAAGGTTCGTCGTAAAGGGTTACGTCGATGCAAATTTTGACACTGATCTAGATTACTCTAAACCTCAATCTGGATACATATTGAAAGTGGGAGCAATTAGCTAGAGTAGCTCCGTGCAGAGCATTGTTGACATAGAAATTTGCAAAATACTTACGGATCTGAATGTGGCAGACCCGTTGACTAAACTTCTCTCACAAGCAAAACATGATCACACCTTAGTGCTCTTTGGGTGTTAATCACATAGCGATGTGAACTAGATTATTGACTCTAGTAAACCCTTTGGGTGTTGGTCACATGTCGATGTGAACTATGGGTGTTAATCACATGGTGATGTGAACTATTGGTATTAAATCACATGGCGATGTGAACTAGATTATTGACTCTAGTGCAAGTGGGAGACTGAAGGAAATATGCCCTAGAGGCAATAAAGTTATTATTTATTTCCTTATATCATGATAAATGTTTATTATTCATGCTAGAATTGTATTAACCGGAAACATAATACATGTGTGAATACATAGACAAACAGAGTGTCACTAGTATGCCTCTACTTGACTAGCTCGTTGATCAAAGATGGTTATGTTTCCTAACCATAGACATGAGTTGTCATTTGATTAACGGGATCACATCATTAGGAGAATGATGTGATTGACTTGACCCATTCCGTTAGCATAGCACTTGATCGTTTAGTTTGTTGCTATTGCTTTCTTCATGACTTATACATGTTCCTATGACTATGAGATTATGCAACTCCCGTTTACCGGAGGAACACTTTGTGTGCCACCAAACGTCACAACGTAACTGGGTGATTATAAGGGTGCTCTACAGGTGTCTCCGAAGGTACTTGTTGGGTTGGCGTATTTCGAGATTAGGATTTGTCACTCCGATTGTCGGAGAGGTATCTCTGGGCCCACTCGGTAATGCACATCACTATAAGCCTTGCAAGCATTGCAACTAATGAGTTAGTTGCAGGATGATGTATTACGGAACGAGTAAAGAGACTTGCTGGTAACGAGATTGAACTAGGTATTGAGATACCGATGATCGAATCTCGGGCACGTAACATACCGATGACAAAGGGAACAACGCATGTTGTTATGCGGTTTGACCGATAAAGATCTTCGTAAAATATGTAGGAGCCAATATGAGCATCCAAGTTCCGCTATTGGTTATTTACCGGAGACGTGTCTCGGTCATGTCTACATAGTTCTTGAACCCGTAGGGTCCGCACGCTTAAAGTTCGATGACGGTTATATTATGAGTTTATGTGTTTTGATGTACCGAAGGAGTTCGGAGTCCCGGATGAGATCGGGGACATGACGAGGAGTATTGAAATGGTCGAGACGTAAAGATCGATATATTGGACGACTATATTCGGACATCGGAAAGGTTCCGAGTGATTCCGGTATTTTCGGGAGTACTGGGGAGTTACGGGAATTCGTATTGGGCCTTAATGGGCCATACGGGAAAGGAGAGAAAGGCCTCAAAGGGTGGCCGCACCCCTCCCCATGGGCTGGTACGAATTGGACTAGGGAGGGGGGGCACCCCCTTCCTTCCTTCTCCTTTTCCCTTCCCTTTCCTTCCCTCCTACTCCTACTACTTGGAAGGGCTCCTAGTTCTACTAGGAAAGGGGAAATCCTACTCCCAGTAGGAGTAGGACTCCCCTAGGGCGCGCCATAGAGAGGGCCGGCCCTCCCCCTCCTCCACTCCTTTATATACGGGGGCAGGGGGCACCCCAAAGAGACAACAATTGATCTCTTAACCGTGTGTGGTGCCCCCCTCCACCATAATCCATGTCGATCATATCATAGCGGTGCTTAGGCGAAGCCCTGCGTCGGTAGAACATCATCATCGTCACCACGCCGTCGTGCTGACGAAACCCTCCCTCAACACTCGGCTGGATCGGAGTTCAAGGGACGTCATCGAGTTGAACGTGTGCAGAACTCGGAGGTGCCGTGCGTTCGGTACTTGATCGGTCGGATCGTGAAGACGTACGACTACATCAACCGCGTTGTGCTAACGCTTCCGCTTTCGGTCTACGAGGGTACGTGGACAACACTCTCCCGTCTCGTTGCTATGCATCACCATGATCTTGCGTGTGCGTAGGAATTTTTTTGAAATTACTACGTTCCCCAACATGGGTCAGCCTTGACTTTGAAGGGAGGAATTTCATAAAACTTTTCATAATCTTCGGACATGTCTGTCTTGCCCTCCACTCCCATGATCTCCTTTTTCCTGAAAGAACTATGTGGCGCTTTGGCTCATCGTATGATGTATTCACTTCCTTATCTTTTCTTTTTCTCAGTTTGGTAGACATGTCCTTCACATAGATAACCTGTGCCACATCATTGGCTAGGACGAACGGTTCGTCAATGTACCCAAGATTGTTCAGATCCACTGTTGTCATTCTGTACTGTGGGTCTACCTGTACCCCGCCTCCTGACAGATTGACCCATTTGCACTTAAACAAAGGGACCTTAAAATCATGTCCGTAGTTAAGTTCCCATATGTCCACTATGTAACCATAATATGTGTCCTTTCCCCTCTCGGTTGCTGCATCAAAGCGGACACCGCTGTTTTGGTTGGTGCTCTTTTGATCTTGGGCGATCGTGTAAAATGTATTCTCATTTATCTCGTATCCTTTGTAAGTCAATACAGTCGAAGATGGTTCCCTAGACAACGAGTACAGCTCATCACAAACAGTGTTGTCACCTCTGAGACGTGTTTCCAACCAACTGTTGAAAGTCCTGATGTGTTCACATGTAATCCAGTCGTCGCACTGCTCCGGGTGTTTGGAGCGCAAACTGTTCTTGTGTTCATCGATATACGGGGTCACCAAGGTAGAGTTCTGTAGAATTGTGTAGTGTGCTTGAGACCAAGAATATCTGTCCCTGAATATTATTGAGTCCCCTCCAAGCGTGCCTTTTTCGGTCAGTCTCCCCTCATACCGTGATTTAGGGAGACCTATCTTCTTCAGGCCAGGAATGAAGTCAACACAAAACCCAACGACATCCTCTGTTTCATGGCCCATGGAGATGCTTCCTTCTGGCCTAGCACGGTTACGAACATATTTCTTTAGGACTCACATGAACCTCTCAAAGGGGCACATATTGTGTAGAAATACGGGGCCCAGAATGACAATCTCGTCAACTAGATGAACTAGGACGTGCGTCATGATATTGAAAAAGGATGGTGGGAACACCAGTTCGAAACTGACAAGACATTGCACCACATCACTCCTTAGCCTTGGTATGATTTCTGGATGGATCACCTTCTCAGAGATTGCATTGAGGAATGCACATAGTATTTCCCTCAGTTTTTGAGAACCAAGGTATCAATCCAGTAGGAGGCCACGCACGAGTCCCTCGCACCTACACAAACAAATAAACTCCTCGCAACCAACGGATAAAGGGGTTGTCAATCCCTTCACGGTCACCTACGAGAGTGAGATCTGATAGATATGATAAGATAATATTTTTGGTATTTTTATGATAAAGAGAAATAAAGATGCAAGTAAAATAAATGGAAAAGGAAATAACTAAGTATTGGAAGATTAATATGATGGAAAATAGACCCGGGGCCATAGGTTTCACTAGAGGCTTCTCTCGAGAGCATAAGTCTTACGGTGGGTGAACAAATTACTGTTGAGCAATTGACAGGATTGAGCATAGTTATGAGAATATCTAGGTATGATCATGTATATAGGCATCATGTCTGAGACAAGTAGACCTACTCTTGCCTGCATCTACTACTATTACTCCACACATCGACCGCTATCCAGCATGCATCTAGAGTATTAAGTTCAAGAGAACAGAGTAACGCTTTAAGCAACATGACATGATGTAGAGGGATAAACTCATGCAATATGATATAAACCCCATCTTGTTATCCTCGATGGCAACAATACAATACGTGCCTTGCTGCCCCTACTGTCACTGGGAAAGGACACCGCAAGATTGAACCCAAAGCTAAGCACTTCCTCCATTGCAAGAAAGATCAATCTAGTAGGCCAAACCAAACTGATAATTCGAAGAGACTTGCAAATATAACCAGTCATACATAAAAGAATTCAGAGAAGATTCAAATATTGTTCATAGATAAACTTGATCATAAACCCACAATTCATTGCAACAAACACACCGCAAAAGAAGATTACATTGAATAGATCTCCACGAGAGAGGGGGAGAACTTTGTATTGATATCCAAAAAGAGAGAAGGAGCCATCTATCTAATAACTATGGACCCGTAGGTCTGAAGTAAACTACTCACAGTTCATCGGAGAGGCTATGGTGTTGATGTAGAAGCCCTCCGTCATCGATACCCCCTCCAGCAGAGCTCCGAAAAAGGCCCCAAGATGGGATCTCATGGATACAGAAAGTTATGGCGTGGAATTAGGGTTTTGGCTCCGTATCTGGTAGTTTGGGGGTACGTAGGTATGTATAGGAGGAAGGAGTACGTCGGTGGAGCAATGTGGGCCCCACGAGGGTGGAGGGCGCGCCTGGGGGGGTAGGCGCGCCCCCTACCTCGTGCCCTCCTAGTTGCTTTCTTGGCGTATGGTCCAAGTCCTCTGGATCACGTTCATTCCGAAAATCACGTTCCCGAAGGTTTCATTCCATTTGGACTCCGTTTGATATTCTTTTTCTGCGGAACTCTGAAATAGGCAAAAACAACAATTCTGGATTGGGCCTCCGGTTAATAGGTTAGTCCCAAAAATAATATAAAAGTGTATAATAAAGCCCAATAATGTCCAAAACAGGATATAATATAGCATGGAACAATCAAAAATTATAGATATGTTGCAGACGTATCAAGCATCCCCAAGCTTAATTCCTGCTCGTCCTCGAGTAGGTAAATGATAAAAACAGAATTTTTGATGTGGAATGCTACTTGGCATAATTTCAATGTAATTCTCTTAATTGTGGTATGAATATTCAGATCCGAAATATTCAAGACAAAAGTTCAATATTGACATAGAAATAATAATAATACTTCAAGCATACTAATTAAGCAATTATGTCTCTTCAAAATAACATGGCCAAAGAAAGTTATCCCTGCAAAATCATATAGTCTGGCTATGCTCCATCTTCACCACAAAAAGTATTTAAATCATGCACAACCCCGATGACAAGCCAATCAATTGTTTCATACTTTTAGTGTTCTCAAACTTTTTCAATCTTCACGCAATACATGAGCGCGAGCCATGGACATAGCACTATAGGTGGAATAGAATGGTGGTTGTGGAGAAGACAAAAAGGGGGAAGATAGTCTCACATCAACTAGGCGTATCAACGGGCTATGGAGATGCCCATTAATAGATATCAATGTGAGTGAGTAGGGATTGCCATGCAACGGATGCACCAGAGCTATAAGTATATGACAGCTCAAAACAAGAACTAAGTGGGTGTGCATCCAACTTGCTTGCTCACGAAGACCTAGGGCATTTTGAGGAAGCCCATCGTTGGAATATACAAGCCAAGTTCTACAATGAAAAATTCCCACTAGTATATGAAAGTGATAGCATAGGAGACTCTCTATCATGAAGATCATGGTGCTACTTTGAAGCACAAGTGTGGAAAAAGAGGATAGTAGTATTGCCCCTTCTTTTTTTTGGCCTTCTTTTTTTGGCCTTTCTCTTTTTTTATTGGGACAATACTCTTTGAATGATGATCATCATACTTCTATTTATTTACAACTCAATGATTACAACTCGATACTAGAACAAAGTATGACTCTATATGAATGCCTCTGGCGGTATACCGGGATAGCAATGATGCATGAGTGACTTATATGAAAGAATTATGAACGGTGGCTTTGCCACAACTAAAATGTCAACTACATGATCATGCGAAGCAATATGACAATGATGGAGTGTGTCAGAGTAAACGGAATAGTGGAAAGTTGCATGGCAATATATCTCGGAATGGCTATGGAAATGCCATGATAGGTAGGTATGGTGACTGTTTTGAGGAAGGTAGATGGTGGGTGTATGATACCGGCGAAAGGTGTGCGGTATTAGAGAGGCTAGCAATGGTGGAAGGGTGAGAGTGCGTATAATCCATGGACTCAACATTATTCATAAAGAACTCACATACTTATTGCAAAAATCTATTAGTTATCGAAGCAAAGTACTATGTGCATGCTCCTAGGGGATAGATTGGTAGGAAAAGACCATCGCTCGTCCCCGACCGCCACTCATAAGGAGGACAATCAATAAATACATCATGCTCCGACTTATTAAGATAACGGTTCACCATACGTGCATGCTACGGGAATCACAAACTTCAACACAAGCATTTCTCAAATTCACAACTACTCAACTACCACGACTCTAATATCACCATCTCCATATCTCAAAACAATTATCAAGTCTCAAATTTCTCATAGTATTCAACACACTCATAAGAAAATTTTATTATTAATCTTGAATGCCTAACATAACTAAAGCAAATTACCATGCTGTTTTGTAGGACTCTCAAAATAATCTAAGTGAAGCATGAGAGAACAATGGTTTAAACAAATCGTGCTCTAAAAGATATAAGTGAAGCACTAGAGCAAAAACTATATAACTCAAAAGATATAAGTGAAGCACACAGAGTATGCTAACAATTTCCGAATCATGTGTGTCTCTATCAAAAAGGTGTGTGCAGGAAGGATGATTGTGGAAAACTAACAAATAAAGAATCAAATAATACAAGACGCTCCAAGCAAAACACATATCATGTGGTAAATAAAAATATAGCTCCAAGTAAAGTTACCGATAGAAGTAGACGAAAGAGGGGATGCCTTCCGGGGCATCCCCAAGCTTTGGCTTTTAGGTGTCCTTAGATTATATTGGGGGTGCCATGGGCATACCCAAGATTAGGCTCTTTCCACTCCTTGTTCCATAATCCATCAAATCTTTACCCAAAACTTGAAAATTTCACAACACAAAACTTAAAGTGGAAAATCCCATGAGCTCCGTTAGCGAAAGAAAACAAAACACCACTTCAAGGTACTGTAATGAACTCATTATTTATTTATCTTGGTGTTAAGACTACTGTATTCCAACTTCTCTATGGTTTATAAACTATTTAACTAGCCATAGATCATCAAAATAAGCAAACAACACACGGAAAACAGAATCTGTCAAAACAAAACAGTCTGTAGTAATCTGTAGCTAACGCAAGATCTGGAACACAAAAAATTCTAAAATAAATTGCTGGACGTGAGGAATTTATCTATTAGTCATCTGCAAAAATAATTAACTAGACAGCACTTTCCAAATAAAAATGGCAGCAGTTCTCGTGAGCGCTAAAGTTTCTGTTTTTTACAGCAAGATTAAAAAGAATTTCCCCAAGTCTTCCCAACGGTTCTACTTGGCACAAACACTAATTAAACACAAAAAATACAACCAAGACAGAGGCTAGATAAATTATTTATTACTAAACAGGAACAAAAAGCAAGGAATGAAAATAAAATTGGGTTGCCTCCCAACAAGCGCTATCGTTTAACGCCCCTAGCTAGGCATGAAAGCAAGGATAGATCTAGGTATTGCCATCTTTGGAAGGCAATCCATAAGTGGCTCTCACTATAGATTCATAAGGTAATTTAATTTTCTTTCTATGGAAGTGTTCCATGCCTTTCCTTAACAGAAATTGGAATCTAATATTCCCTTCCTTCATATCAATAATTGCAACAATCGTTCTAAGGAAAGGTCTACCAAGAATAATAGGACATGAAGGATTGCAATCTATGTCAAGAACAATAAAATCTACAGGCACATAATTCCTATTTGCAACAATAAGAACATCATTAATTCTTCCCATAGGTTTCTTAATAGTGGAATCCGCGAGGTGCAAGTTTAAAGAGCAATCATCAAAATCAGGGAAACCTAGCAAATCACACAAAGTCTTAGGAATCGTGGAAAAACTAGCACCCAAATCACACAAAGCATAACACTCATGATCTTTAATTTTAATTTTTATTGTAGGTTCCCATTCATCATAAAGTTTTCTAGGGATAGAAACTTCCAACTCAAGTTTTTCTTCATAAGATTGCATCAAAGCATCAACGATATGTTTGGTAAAGGCTTTATTTTGACTATAAGCATGAGGAGAATTTAGCACGGATTGCAACAAGGAAATACAATCTATCAAAGAGCAATTATCATAATTAAATTCCTTGAAATCCAAAATAGTGGGTTCATTAGTATTTAAAGTTTTGACTTCTTCAATCCCACTTTTAACAATTTTAGCATCAAGATCTAAAGACTCCGAATTTTTGGAACGCCTTCTAGGTAAAGGTGGATCATATTCAGTCCCATAATTATCAAGATTCATATTACAAAACAAAGATTTAATAGGGGACACATCAATAACTTTTAGATCTTCATCTTTGTTATCATGGAAACTAGATGAACACGCTTTCATAAAAGCAATCTTTCTCAGCACGCATCCTAGTGGTTCTTTCTTTGCACTCATTAATGGAAATTCTCATGGCTTTGAGAGACTCATTGATATCATGCTTAGGAGGAATAGATCTAAGTTTCAAAGAATCAACATCAAGAGAAATTCTATCAACGTTCCTAACTCATCAATCTTAAGCAATTTTTCTTGAATCGAAGCATTGAAATTCTTTTGTGAAGTAATAAATTCTTTAATATTAGATTCAAAATCAGAGGGTATCTTATTAAAAATTCCATAAGAATTGTTGTAGGAATTGCCATAATTATTAGAGGAATTACTAGGATATGGCCTAGGATTAAAGTTTCCTCTATACGCGTTGTTACCAAAATTATTCCTACCAACAAAATTCACATCCAAAGATTCATTATATTTTTCAATCAAAGTAGAGAAGGGAAAATCATTAGGATCAGAAGAAACACTTTTATTAGAAAATAATTTCATAAGTTCATCCATCTTACCACTCAAAACATTAATTTCTTCTATTGCATGCACTTTCATTAGTAGATCTTTCAGTGTGCCATTGAGAATAATTAACCATAACATTATCTAGGAGTTAAGTAGCTTATCCTAAAGTGATTTCCATAAAAGTGCCTCCCGCGGCCAAATCTAAAAGATTTCTAGAAGCAAAATTCAATCCGGCATAAAAATTTTGTATAATCATCCACAAATTCAAACCATGTGTAGGGCAATTACGCATCATTAATTTCATCCTCTCCCAAGCTTGTGCAACATGTTCATGATCAAGTTGCTTAAAATTCATAATGTTGTTTCTAAGAGAGATGATCTTAGCAGGAGGAAAATACTTAGAGATAAAAGCATCTTTGCATTTATTCCACGAATCAATACTATTTTTAGGCAAAGACGAAAACCAAGCTTTAGCACGATCTCTAAGTGAAAAAGGAAATAGCTTCAATTTAACAATATCATTGTCCACATCTTTCTTCTTTTGCATATCACACAAATCAACAAAGTTGTTTAGATGGGTAGCGGCATCTTCACTAGGAAGGCCGGAAAACGGATCTTTCATGACAAGATTCAGCAAAGCAACATTTATTTCACAAGATTCAGCATCGGTAAGAGGAGAAATCGGAGTGCTAATAAAATCATTGTTGTTGGTATTGGTAAAGTCACACAATTTGGTATTATCTTGAGCCATCGTGACAAGCAAGCAATCCAACACACAAGCAAACAAGGGACGGGCAAAAAGAGGCAAATAGAGAAAGAGAGGGAGGACGGAGAGAGAGAGGGCGAATAAAATGGCAAGGGTGAAGTGGGGGCAGAGGAAAACGAGAGGCAAATGGCAAATAATGTAATGCGGGAGATAAGGGTTTGTGATGGGTACTTGGTATGTTGACTTTTGCGTAGACTCCCCGGCAACGGTGCCAGAAATGGCTCGTTGTCGGGAGTCGAATCTTGACTTGACTTGGCGCGAACCACCCCGGCAACGGCGCCAGAAATCCTTCTTGCTACCTCTTGAGCACTGCGTTGGTTTTCCCTTGGAGAGGAAAGGGTGATGGAGCAGAGCAGTGTAAGTATTTCCCTCAGTTTTTGAGAACCAATGTATCAATCCAGTAGGAGGCCACGCACGAGTCCCTCGCACCTACACAAACAAATAAACTCCTCGCAACCAACGCGATAAAGGGGTTGTCAATCCCTTCACGGTCACCTACGAGAGTGAGATCTGATAGATATGATAAGATAATATTTTTGGTATTTTTATGATAAAGGGAAATAAAGATGCAAGTAAAATAAATGGCAAAGGAAATAACTAAGTATTGGAAGATTAATATGATGGAAAATAGACCCGGGGGCCATAGGTTTCACTAGAGGCTTCTCTCGTGAGCATAAGTATTATGGTGGGTGAACAAATTACTGTTGAGCAATTGACAAAATTGAGCATAGTTATGAGAATATCTAGGTATGATCATGTATATAGGCATCACGTCTGAGACAAGTAGACCGACTCCATCCTGCATCTACTACTAGTACTCCACACATCGACCGCTATCCAGCATGCATCTAGAGTATTAAGTTCAAGAGAACAGAGTAATGCTTTAAGCAAGATGACATGATGTAGACGGATAAACTCATGCAATATGATATAAACCCCATCTTGTTATCCTCGATGGCAACAATACAATACGTGCCTTGCTGCCCCTACTATCACTGGGAAAGGACACCGCAAGATTGAACCCAAAGCTAAGCACTTCTCCCATTGCAAGAAAGATCAATCTAGTAGGCCAAACCAAACTGATAATTCAAAGAGACTTGCAAACATAACCAGCCATACATAAAAGAATTCAAAGAAGATTCAAATATTGTTCATAGATAAACTTGATCATAAACCCACAATTCATCGATCTCAACAAACACACCGCAAAAGAAGATTACATCGAATAGATCTCCATGAGAGAGGGGCGAAACTTTGTATTGAGATCCAAAAAGAGAGAAGAAGTCATCTAGCTAATAACTATGGACCCGTAGGTCTGAAGTAAACTACTCATACTTCATCGGAGAGGCTATGGTGTTGATGTAGAAGCCCTCTATGATCGATACCCCCTCCGGCGGAGCTCCGAAAAAGGCCCCAAGATGGGATCTCGTGGATACAGAATGTTACATCGGTGGAATTAGGGTTTTGGCTCCATATCTGGTAGTTTGGGGGTACGTAGGTATATATATAGGAGGAAGGAGTATGTCGGTGGAGCAACGTGGGCCCCACAAGGGTGGAGGGTGCGCCTGGGGGGGTGTAGGCACGCTCCCCTCCCTTGTGCCCTCCTGGTTGCTTTCTTGACGTAGGGTCCAAGTCCTCTGGATCACGTTCATTCCGAAAATCATGTTCCCGAAGGTTCCATTCCGTTTGGACTCCGTTTGATATTCTTTTTCTGTGAAACTCTGAAATAGGCAAAAAAAATAGCAATTTTGGGCTGGGCCTCCGGTTAATAGGTTAGTCCCAAAAATAATATAAAAGTGTATAATAAAGCCCAATAATGTCCAAAACAGGATATAATATAGCATGGAACAATAAAAAATTATATATACGTTGGAGACGTATCATCCGCCGGGACCCTTTCCAAAGATTACGTGTAAATCATTGACCATAGAAAGTACGTGATCACCGGTACGCATGGCGGGCTTCTTCCGGTGATCTGCCTCACCTTTAAAATGCTTGCCTTTCTTTCGACATTGATGGTTGGTCGGAAGAAATCGACGATGGCCCAGGTACACATTCTTCCTGCATTAGTCTAGGTATATACTTTCGGTGTCAGCTAAATAGTGTGTGCATGCGTGGTATCCCTTGTTTGTCTGTCCTGAAAGGTTATTGAGAGCGGGCCAATCGTAGATGGTTACAAACAGCAACTCGTGCAGGTTAAATTCCTCTTGTTTGTGCTCATCCCACGCACGTACACCATTTCCATTCCACAGCTGTAAAAGTTTTTCAACTAATGGCCTTAGGTACACATCAATGGCGTTGTCGGGTTGCTTAGGGCCTTGGATGAGAACTGACATCATAATGAACTTCCGCTTCATGCACATCCAAGGAGGAAGGTTATACATACATAGAGTCACGGGCCAGGTGTTGTGATTGCTGCTCTGCTCCCCGAAAGGATTAATGCCATTCGTGCTTAAACCAGACCATACGTTCCTTGGGTCACGTGCAAAGTCAGCCCAGTACTCTCTCTCGATTTTTCTCCACTGCGACCCGTCAGCGGGTGCTCTCAACTTCCTGTCTTTCTTACGGTCCTCAGTGTGCCATTGCATCAACTTGTCATGCTCTTCGTTTCTGAACAGTCGTTTCAACTGTGGTATTATAGGAGCATACCACATCACCTTCGCAGGAACCCTCTTCCTGCGGGGCTCGCCATCAACATCACCAGGGTCATCCCATCTGATCTTATACCACAATGCACCGCATACCGGGCATGCGTTCAAATCCTCGTACGCACCGCGATAGAGGATGCAGTCATTAGGGCATGCATGTATCTTCTGCACCTCCAATCCTAAAGGGCATACGACCTTCTTTGCTGCGTACGTACTGTTGGGCAATTCATTATCCTTTGGAAGCTTCTTCTTCAATATTTTCAGTAGCTTCTCAAATCCTTTGTCAGCCACATCATTCTCTGCCTTCCACTGCAGCAATCGCAGTACGATGATACGTCTCCATCGTATCTACTTTTTCAAACACTTTTTCCTTTGTTTTGGACTCTAACTTGTATGATTTGAATGGAACTAACTCGGACTGACGCTGTTTTCAGCAGAATTGCCATGGTGTTGTTTTATGTGCAGAAAACAAATATTCTCGGAATGACCTGAAACTCCACGGAACAGGGGGCCCACACCGTTCTCACGAGGGTGCCCCCCCTCCCAGGGCGCGCCCCCTACCTCGTGGGCCCCCTGGATGCCCTCCGACGCCAACTCCAACTCTATATATTTGCTTTCGGAGAGAAAAAACTAGAGAGAAGAAATCATCACGTTTTACGATACAGAGCCGCCGCCAAGCCCTGAAACCTCTCGGGAGGGCTGATCAGGAGTCCGTTCGGGGCTCCAGAGAGGGGGATTCGTAGTTGTCGTCATCATCAACCATCCTCCATCACCAATTTCATGATGCTCACCACCGTGCGTGAGTAATTCCATCGTAGGCTTGCTGGACGGTGATGGGTTGGATGAGATTTATCATGTAATCGAGTTAGTTTTGTTAGGGTTTGATCCCTAGTATCCATTATGTTCTGAGATTGATGTTGCTATGACTTTGCTATGCTTAATGCTTGTCACTAGGGCCCGAGTGCCATGATTTCAGATCTGAACCTATTATGTTTTCGTGAATATATGTGAGTTCTTGATCCTATCTTGCAAGTCTATAGTCACCTACTATGTGTTATGATCCGGCAACCCTGAAATGACAATAATCGGGACCACTCCCGATGATGACCATAGTTTGAGGAGTTCATGTATTCACTATGTGCTAATGCTTTGTTCCGGTTCTTTATTAAAAGGAGGCCTTAATATCCCTTAGTTTCCAATAGGACCCCGCTGCCACGGGAGGGTAGGACAAAAGATGTCATGCAAGTTCTTTTCCATAAGCATGTATGACTATATACGGAATACATGCCTACATTACATTGATGAATTGGAGCTAGTTCTGTGTCACCCTATGTTATGATTGTTACATGATGAACCGCATCCGGCATAATTATCCATCACTGGTCCGGTGCCTATGAGTTTTCCATATAATGGTTTACACTTATTTACTTTCCGCTGCTACTGTTACCATCACTACAAAATACCAAAAACATTACTTTTGTTATCTTTACTTTTGTTGCCGCTACCACCACTATCATATTACTTTGCTACTAAACACTTTGCTGCAGATACTAAGTTTCCAGGTGTGGTTGAATTAACAACTCATCTGCTAATACTTGAGAATATTCTTTGGCTTCCCTTGTGTCAAATCAATAAATTTGGGTTGAATACTCTACCCTCGAAAGCTGTTGCGATCCCCTATACTTGTGGGTTATCAAGACTAATTTCTGGCGCCGTTGTCGGGAAGCATAGCTCTATTCTTTGAGTCACTTGGGATTTATATCTGCTGGACACTATGAAGAACTTGAGAGATCCAAAAACCAAGATCTATCCCTCAACTACGAGGGGAGGTAAGGAACTGCCATCTAGCTCTGCACTTGATTCACCTTCTGTTATGAGTAAGTTTGCGACACCTACACCTGCTTCTGCTATTCGTTCTGATATGTCGCATGTTATTGATGATGCCACTTCTGCTATGCATGATACTTATGATGAAACTGCTTCTATGTCTGATACTACTGTGCCCCTTAGTGAATTTCTTGATGAACAAATTGCTAGGGCTAGAGAAAAAGAAATTATTGAATCTGAATACGATGATGATAGTGATGATGAAAATATGCATGTTATTCCTGAGGGTTATCTTTTTGATATGGAATCTTCTGCCGCTATTTTAGCTTGCAAAGATAGATATGAGCTTAAGAGGTTATTAATTAAATGGAAAAAGAATCACTTAGAGATAAAATGAAACCCGACCCTGCTTTTGCTACTTCACCTATATGTGTTCCTGATAAGGATTATGAATTCTCTGTTGATCCTGATATAATTACTTTGGTTGAATCTGATCCTTTTTATGGCTATGAATCTGAAACTGTTGTGGCACATCTTACTAAGTTAAATGATATAGCTGCCCTATTTACTAATGATGAGAGATCGTGTTACTTTTATATACTCAAAATATTTTCGTTCTCATTAAAGGGTGATGCTAAGATATGGTTTAATTCTCTTGATCCTAGTTGTGTGCGTAGTCCCGAGGATATGATTTATTACTTCTCTGCTAAATATTTCCCTGCTCATAAGAAACAAGCTGCTTTGAGGGATATATATAATTTTATGCAAATTGAAGAAGAGAGTCTCCCACAAGCTTGGGGGAGGCTTCTCAAGTTACTTAATGCTTTGCCTGATCATCCTCTTAAGAAACCCAAAATACTTGATATCTTTTATAATGGACTAACCGATGTTTCCAGAGATTACCTGGATAGTTGTGCTGGTTCTCTTTGCAGGGAAAGAACACCGGATAAAGCTGAAATCTTATTGAATAATATGTTGACAAATGAAAATAATTGGGCACCTCCTGAGCCAGCTCCTGCTCCAATTACTGAGCCTATTCCTAAACCAACTCCGAAGAAGAGAGGTGTTCTATTTCTCAGTCCCGAAGATATGCAAGAGGCAAAGAAATCTATGAAAGAAAAAGGTATTAAAGTTGAAGACGTTAAGAATTTACCGCCTATTGAAGAAATACATGGTCTTAATATATCGCCTGTTGAAGAAACATATGATCTCAATTCTTTATTTATTGAAGAACCTCCTGATCCCGATATCCCGACACAGGTAGTAAAGGTAAATTCACCCTATAGATATGATAAAGCTGAAGTTCCTCCTACTAAAATTGCTAGTCAGTGCGTGGATGAGTTTGATAACTTTATGTTTAAGCAAGACGACTTCAATGCTTATTTTGGTAGACAATTAAAAGAAAATGCTTATATGATTAGACGCTTGGGTGATTATATGGCTGATATTAAAGGTGAACTTAAATTTGTTAGCAAACATGCTTCTATGGTTACCACTCAAGTAGAACAAGTACTTAAGGCTCAAAAAGAAGTGCTTGATTAAATAAATAGTAAGAAAAATGATTATGATGTTAGAGTGGCTACTAGAACTGGTAGAATGACTCAGGAACCTTTGTATCCTGAAGGCCACCCTAAGAGAATTGAGCAAGATTCTCAGAGAAATAATATTGATGTTCCTAGTTCTTATAAAAAGAAGAAGAAGAAGAAAAATGATAGAACTGTGCAAACTTCTAGTGAACCTATTGCTGAACCACCTGATAATCCAAATGATATATCTATGTCTGATGCTGAAACACCATATGGTAATGAACATGAACCTAGTAATAATATTAATGATGATGTTCATGATGATGCTCAACCTAGTAATGACAATGATGTAGAAATTGAACCTGCTGTTGATCTTGATAGCCCACAATCAAAGAATCGTTATGATAAGAAAGACTTTGTCTCTAGGAAACATGGTAAAGAAAGAGAGCCTTGGGTTCAGAAACCCATGCCTTTTCCTCCCAAACCATCCAAGAAAAAGGATGATGAGGATTTTGAGCGCTTTGCTGAAATGATTAGGCCTATCTTTTTGCGTATGCGATTAACTAATGTGCTTAAAACAAATCCTTATGCTAAATATATGAAGGATATCATTACTAATAAAAGAAAGATACCGGAAGATGAAATTTCCACCATGCTTGCTAATTATACTTTTAAGGGTGGAATACCAAAGAAACTTGGAGATCCCGGAGTACCTACTATACCTTGCTCCATTAAAAGAAATTATATTAAAACTGCTTTACGTGATCTTGGAGCCGGTGTTAGTGTTATGCCTCTCTCTTCATATCGTAGACTTGACTTGAATAAGTTGACACCTACTGAAATATCTTTGCAAATGGCTGATAAATCAACTGCTATACCTGTCGGTATTTGTGAGGATGTGCCTGTTGTGGTTGCAAACGTTACTATTTTAACGGACTTTGTTATTCTTGAAATTCCCGAGGATGATAGTATGTCTATTATTCTTGGAGGACCTTTTCTTAATACTGCAGGGGCTGTTATTGATTGCAACAAAGGCAATGCCACTTTTCATGTTAATGGTAATGAGCATACGGTACACTTTCCGAGGAAACAACCTCAAGTTCATAGTATCAATTCTATTGGAAAAATTCCATCGATTATGTTTGGAGGTTGTGAATTTCCTCTTCCTACCGTCAAGAAGAAATATGATATACTTATTATTGGGGATGTGCATATCCTCGTTGAGGTAACTTAGTGTTATTCGAAATTTCTCCGGTTTCATGATTATCGAAATGAGTTTGTTAACAAGACATGATCAACCTTGTTAGTGGATTCTTTTTGATGAGCATGAGATGGATGAAACTAGAAGCACAACCTTCTGTACCCCACTCTTACTTTCTGTTATTTATATTAAATAAAGTAAAAATAGTATTTTTCCGTCTGTTTCCCGACTTATCCGTGCAATATAAAAATATCCCAAAAATAAAAGTCCTCAGAATGACATGCCAATTTAATATGATTTTTTCGGGAATATTTGAGGATTTACTGTGCAAAAATTACCGCGGGAGGAGCTGCCACCTGGCCACGAGGGTGGTGGGAGCCCCCCCCCCCTCTAGGGTGCGCCCCTGTCTCGTGGGCCCACGGTGGCCCTCCTCCACTTATCCCAGCACCCATCTTCTTCCTCTGTCTCACACAAACCCGAAAAACCAACTCAAGCACGAGTTCCACTCACTTTTGCTGTGATTTTCGATCTCCTTGCTCAAAGCACCTCTCGCAAAACTGCCTGGGGAGATTGTTCCTTGGTATGTGACTCCTCCATTGGTCCAATTAGTTTTTGTTCTAGTGCTTTATTCTTTGCAAATTTGTGCTGCATAGGTGACCATGTTCTTGAGCTTGCATGTCAAATTTATATGGTTCCAAGTAGTTCTAATGCTTGATTTAGGCTCTAGGCACTTGTAGGAGTAGTTGCTACCAGTTTTATTGAGTTTGGTTTACTTTTATTTTTGAAGTTACTAAAAATTTCAGAATTTTTCAGAGAAAAACAATATGCTTAGGAAGATGTTCCAAGGTGGTTCTTCTAAGAAGCAAGGACCCAGGATTGCTATGCGCGATGCTAACAAGGATCCACCAAGAGACGCTCCGGTACGGCCTTGCGAATGGCCGTCGGAAAATTTTATGGACCGTGCGGGAATTAAAGAAGAATTTAAAGCATATTTGCGCAATGCTGGTCTTGAGAATTTTGAGGCTAACAAATGCCCCCAGTATCATGATCTCACAAGTTCAGTTGTGAGGAGGTTTGAGTATTCATCTTCGCGTAATTCTCCTTCAGTCATGTTTGATCTTTATGACAAATCTTATACCATGGACCTAGAGGATTTCACTCTTGCATGCAAACTTCCATCATGGGGTAGTGTTAGGGATCCCCCTAAATCTGAATTTAGAAACTTTCTTGCTAGTATAAGTGTGGGGGAATCTAGAGATATAACGCGGGCTACCATAGGGAGCATTCACTTTCCTGCTATACATTATTTTGGTCTCTTCATCGGTAGATGCATAAATGCTAAGGATGAAGCATGTCACATGTGTGTCCCTGATCTTAGCATTCTTAGGAATGCTGTGTTAAGAGACCAATCTTATCATATGGGAGCCATTGTAGCTCGTAGGTTGCATCATAATAGACATAATGGAGATTTCTTTGGAGGAATTTATGCAACCCGCTTAGCTCATTTTCTTGAGATAGACATTCGTGAGGGTGATACGGAGTTGCCTCCTGCATATTTAGATTATGACTCTATGGCTTCGCATCAGTTTGTCGAGAGGCCTAAATCACCTCTCTTATATCGTTTAATTTTTGATAAATGACGTGTTTTCCGTATTACTCTCCCTGCTCCTGCCTTCTTTGATTCACAGACAAAAAGAAGATATGTTACTACCAGAGAGGAGGCAGAAGAGTATGAGAGGAGAGCGGAGGCAGCCCGGCTCCATGCTGCAGCTCAGCAGGCCTCACCGCTTTCCTCCACGACCAATGCGATGAGTATCTCTTGCTCACAAATATCTTTGTGCAAAACTTTCATTTTCATTCTAGGAACTCACCACCTACGGTGGAGTTTCATTTATATGACGAGCATAAGGAGATGTCACTATGATTTCTGTCAGATTTGTTTAGTCCCTTTTGAGGGCAAGACAGGAGAACCACATCATGATGATGTGGAGGGATTTATCAATAATATCACTGTAGGAGAAACCAGGAAGGTTTCCGATGCATGAATCACTAGCATACATTTTCCTGTTTTACGTTACTTTGCATTATTTGCTAGTCGTTGTTTAATTGGACACGAAAACTGTGGAAACCTTAGTATCCCTGATATAATTATTCTGCTCCAAGGTTTATACAATATAACACTTTTAGTATGGGCGGTATTATTGCTAGACGGTTAAATATGAACTGTACTAAGGGCCCCATCTTTGGAGGCATCTATGCTACACGCCTAGCCGCACATTTTGACATACCTATTAGGCATGCTGAGAAAGAAGAAAAGGTGTTGCCCCGTGTTTATCTAGATCATAAAAGTATGGTGGCACATGATTTTATTGTTAAAAATAGGGCAGGGGAGCTTAAATATCAATTGTTCTTTAATAAACATCATCCTGAGACTATTACCTTGCCTGCTCCTTCTTTGTTTGATTTGACTGCAGGCACGTACCTTGTTCCATTGATGGCTATTCACGCCTACCGAAACCCTGCACCAGCTGAGGAGCCAAAACCAAAACCACAATTTGATCCTTCATGGTAGTCTAATTATCAGTGGGATCCGAAGATGATTGCCAGCCAGTGGCAATCGGAGCCTTCTTCTTCCTCGTCACAGTACGACCCCAACAACTATTATTATGGATATCCACCAGGCCATCCATGGCCGTAGACCAACTTAGGCCAAAAGCCTAAGCTTGGGGGAGTACGTATTTCTCACCGACATTACATTTATGCTCACACACACTCATTACTAGATGTCGGTGCTCATATTTTTTCACTGTAATATCCATGCTAGTTTATTTCCTTTTATGCTTTCTTCTTGTGTGTTTGTTAAACCTTAAGAAAAACAAAAAAAATTAGCAGTAGTTTATTTTCCTGCTGTAGTAGTAATAATTAAAAAGAAAACCCAAAGATATTTCACGTTCTTCTTTTGCTTGTTGGGAGCTCTCCCGTGTAAATAGTTTTATTTCTTTTCTTTTATTTGGGGGCCAGTAGGAGAAGACCATAATTAAATTGTTAAAGTGGCTCTTATATGCATTATTGTTGATTTAACCAAGAGCCCATATTGCCTTGTCTTCTCTTATTTATTGAATGCTCGCAGATTCCAGCTTAGTCCAATGCACGTGCACTATTATTATTATTCACATCGTTCGGTTGTGCAAGTGAAAGGCAATTATGATGATATATGATGGACTGACTGAGATGAGAAAAGCTGGTATGAACTCGACCTCTTTTGTTTTTGTAAATATGATGAGCCCGTCGTTCTTGATTCAGCTTATTATGAATAAACATGTTTGCAATGACAATTAGAGATCATAGTTGCTTGTGACATGCTTGATTATCTATGAGTTATAATGGTTTACCTTGCATGTCAACATGCTATTGATATGATTATGATGTGGTATCATGGGGTGGTATCCTCCTTTGAATGATTTAAGTGATTTGACTTGGCACATGTTCACGCATGTAGTTGAAACAAAATCAACATAGCCTTCACGATATTTATGTTCATGGTGGATTATATCCTACTCATGCTTGCATCCAATGTTTATTAATTTTAATGCATGTACATGGTTGTTGTCGCTCTCTAGTTGGTCGCTTCCCAGTCTTTTGCTAGCCTTCACCTGTACTAAGCAGGAATACTGCTTGTGCATCCAATCCCTTAAACCCCAAAGTTATTCCAGATGAGTCCACCATACCTTCCTATATACGGTATCTACCTACCATTCCAAGTAAATTTGTATGTGCCAAACTCTAAACCTTCAAATAAACATTCTGTTTTGTATGCTCAAATAGCTCATGTATCAACCAAGGCTGTCCTTATCTTCCGTGTTAGGCGGGTTATTCTCAAGAGGAGTGGACTCCGCTCCTCACTCACGAGAAAATGGCTGGTTACCGGGATGCCCAGTCCCATGCTTTATGCAAACTAAATCAAAATTAATTGCAAACAAAACTCCCCCTGGGACCTGATGTATGTTGGAGGCACTCGTTGTTTCGAGCAAGCCATGGATTGATGTTTGTTGGTGGAGGGGGAGTATAAATTTTACCATTCTGTTTGGGAACCGCCTATAATGTGTGTAGCATGGGAGATATCGCCATGTCTTGGTTGTTATGTTGACAATGAAAGTATACCGCTCAAAATACAATTTATCTCTATTTCAAAACTGAGCTCTGGCACCTCTACAAATCACTGCTTCCCTCTGCGAAGGGCCTGTCCATTTACTTTTATGTTGAGTCATCACCCTCTTATTAAAAGGCACTAGCTGGAGAGCATAGCCGTCATTTGCATTCATCACTGTTAATTTATATTGGGTATGACCATGATTGGATCTCTTTTACCATGAATTATAATGTCTAGTCGGTCCTTGATCTTTAAAGGTGCTCTGCATTTATGTTTTGCGGTCTCAAAAAGGGCTAGCGAGATACCATCTTGTTATATCATATTATGATTGTTTTTGAGAAAGTGTTGTCATCCAAGATTTATTATTATGACTTTCTAGTTGATTATGCTATCGATATGAGTAATTATGAGACCTGAGAATTATTGCAAATGTGGTTAGTTATGATCTATGCTGAAAACTTGAATGCTGGCTTGACATAGTTACAACAACAAGAGCAAACAGAGTTTGTAAAAGTTTTTCTTTCTTTCTTTCAGTCTGTCAACTGAATTGCTTGAGGACAAGCAAGGGTTTAAGCTTGGGGGAGTTGATACGTCTTCGTCGTATCTACTTTTCCAAACACTTTTGCCCTTGTTTTGGACTCTAACTTGTATGATTTGAATGGAACTAACCCGGACTGACGCTGTTTTCAGCAGAATTGCCATGGTGTTGTTTTATGTGCAGAAAACAAATATTCTCGGAATGACCTGAAACTCCACGGAACATCTTAGAAAAAATAATAAAAAATCCTCGCCAAAGATGAAGACCAGGGGGCCCACACCCTTCTCACGAGGGTGGGGGCGCCCCCCTAGGGCGCGCCCCCCTACCTCGTGGGCCCCTTGGATGCCCTCCGACGCCAACTCCAACTCTATATATTTGCTTTCGGAGAGAAAAAAACCAGAGAGAAGAAATCATCGCGTTTTACGATATGGAGCCGCCGCCAAGCCCTAAAACCTCTCGGGAGGGCTGATCTAGAGTCCGTTCGGGGCTCCGGAGAGGGGGATTTGTCGCTGTCGTCATCATCAACCATCCTCCATCACCAATTTCATGATGCTCACCGCCGTGCGTGAGTAATTCCATCGTAGGCTTGCTGGACGGTGATGGGTTGGATGAGATTTATCATGTAATCGAGTTGGTTTTGTTAGGGTTTGATCCCTAGTATCCATTATGTTCTGAGATTGATGTTGCTATGAATTTGCTATGCTTAATGCTTGTCACTAGGGCCCGAGTGCCATGATTTCAGATCTGAACCTATTATGTTTTCGTGAATATATGTGAGTTCTTGATCCTATCTTGCAAGTCTATAGTCACCTACTATGTGTTATGATCCGGCAACCCCGAAGTGACAATAATCGGGACCACTCCCGGTGATGACCATAGTTTGAGGAGTTCATGTATTCACTATGTACTAATGCTTTCTTCCGGTTCTCTATTAAAAGGAAGCCTTAATATCCCTTTGTTTCCAATAGGACCTCGCTGCCACGGGAGGATAGGACAAAAGATGTCATGCAAGTTCTTTTCCATAAGCACGTATGACTATATACGGAATACATGCCTACATTACATTGATGAATTGGAGCTAGTTCTGTGTCACCCTATGTTATGACTGTTACATGATGAACTGCATCCGGCATAATTATCCATCACTGATCCGGTGCCTACGAGTTTTCCATATACTAGTTTACGCTTATTTACTTTCCACTGCTACTGTTACCATCACTACGAAATACCAAAAACATTACTTTTGTTGTCTTTACTTTTGTTGCCGCTACCACCACTATCATATTACTTTGCTACTAAACACTTTGCTGCAGATACTAAGTTTCCAGGTGTAGTTGAATTGACAACTCAGCTGCTAATACTTGAGAATATTCTTTGGCTCCCCTTGTGTCGAATCAATAAATTTGGGTTGAATACTCTACCCTCGAAAGTTGTTGCGATCCCCTATACTTGTGGGTTATCATACGGTACCGAGCTTTGTGTTCCCATCTTCGCAATTGGGGTACAACCCTTTTTTGTGATCCTCTAACATGCAATCGAACTTCAGCTTCTCCTTTTGACTTTAGCATTGTGTCCTTGCATCAACAATGGCCCGGCGGAGATCATCATCATCGGGCACATCGTCTGGTTCCTCTTGATCTTCAGCAGCTTCCCTCGTTGCAGCATCATCGGGCACATCGTCTGGTTCCTCTTGATCTTCAGCAGCTCCCCCCGTTGCAGCATCACCGTATTCAGGGGCACATAGTTGTCATCGTCCTCTTCTTCTTCGTTGTCTTCCATCATAACCCCTATTTCTTCGTGCTTCGTCCAAACATTATAGTGTGGCATGAAACCCTTGTAAAGCAGGTGGGTGTGAAGGATTTTCCGGTTAGAGTAAGACTTCGTATTCCCACATATAGGGCACGGACAACACATAAAACCATTCTGCTTGTTTGCCTCAGCCACTTCGAGAAAATTATGAATGCCCTTAATGTACTCGGAGGTGTGTGTTACCATACATCCATTGCCGGTTCATCTGTGTACATTATATATAATTATGTGTGTCAAAAGTAAGAAAATCAGACAAGTATCTATCTAAAGTAAGAAAATCAGACAAGTATCTATCTAAAGTAAAAAAATCAGAAAGAAGATAAGAACAAGAGGCTCAACACGGTGGTGCCGGCGACGAGATCGGCGTGGGCGATCGACCGCGGTGAAAACAGGGACGGGGCGTGACGGGCCACGAAATCTAGACAAATCTCGGGTAAAATGGAGCTCCGAGGTCGAGCTTCGAGAGGAGAAAGCTTAACTAGTGTGGCTCGGGCATTTCATCGAACACCTCATGTGCATAGGAGGTGAGCTAGAGCACCCAAATGCCCTCCCCTCGCTGGCCAGAAAAAACAGAGCACTGTGGAGTGCTTTGCTGTGGCGATGGGGTATATATAGGCAGCTTATTTGTCTCGGTTTGTGACAGGAACCGGGACTAAAGACCACCCTTCTGTATCGGTTCTAGGCACGAACTGGTACCAATGGTTGTGGGCCAGGAGCGTGGCCCATTGGTTCCGGTTCGTACCTAGAACCGGAACAAATGGATCCAAACGAACCGGGACCAATGCCCACGAGGCCCCGATCGGCCCCCTGGGCTCATGAACCGGGACTAATGCCCCCCATTGGTCCCGGTTCGTGAAGAACCGGGACTAATGGGCTGGCCAGGCCCAAACCAAAGCCATGTTTTCTACTAGTGAAATAGAGAGAGCGTCAACACATCAATCCCAAAACAGCTAAACACCGGTAACGAGATGTAAGTAGATCATGGAAATCGGCTAAAACCACTCTCATACAAACATATAGCTAACACATGGTCACAAAACTCTCTAAATATATTCAGAAATCACAGCTAAAAAACAATAATGTCATGTGAACAGGTCGTGCAGATCAATTGCGAACATGCAATAGACTCAAGTGCAGAACAAAGCACAAGTGAACAACCAAAACATGTGATATGCTTCCCTCTAAAACTAGTATATTATTACAAAATGTGTGGTAACCAACCAATGATATGGCATTGCGTGCCTCTATCACATTACATGGTCAAATTAGGTCCCATTGCCTTCTTGCCATCTCTGCACACTTCTTTGCCCTTCGAAAGGGAGGCAACACAGGAGGCGAGAAGTGGCGGACACAACGAGGAGGTGATCGCCAATGATCGAGATGCGTCGAGTCAGATCTCTTCTTTCCCCCCACGTGCCTCTTGATTCCCTAGTGTCTATGTCGTGGATGATCAAAGTTTCTGCCGTTTGCAAAAACCTAACTCTAGACACACATACAAGTGGGTGCAGAGTGTTCGGCGTGGTTCATCTTACAGTTTTGTCGAGTGGATCTTTGAGAGGGTGTTATATATCTTTGCTCAATTGTGTGGCTATATCTTGTGGTGATGGAGGTAGATTGCTTAGAGGTGGTCAACCTCTAGGCGTCATGTCAGAAATCTCATTCAATTGCAGCACTTATTCTGCAAGAATTATGGGGGAAGATCCCTTAACTTGGCTTCGTTCTTGATACAACATGTAGTGAGGTATTTGCTTTCTTTTTTTCTTCTCATCTTTGTGGTAAAAACTTGCTTGAAAGCCGGGAGTGACAGAGTGCTGGCTGTCTGAGATCCCACACCATAGTTGAAGTGCTTGCGAGCTGATTGTAATAGAACTATGATTCATCAATAAAATTCATGATTAGATGCAAAATAAAAAAGGTGTCACGTGGAGCCGAACTAGGCAGGTGGGAGACAAGATAAACAAGTACTCCCTCCGTTCAATAATGTAAGACCTTTTTTGCACTAGTGTAGTATAAAACAATGTCAAAAAAAGAACGGAAGGAGTACTTATTAGACAATTTTTGCTAAACGATGTAAGATCAGGGATGACACCACTAGTAGAAAACAGGGCTTTGGTCCAGGCCGGGTCAGCCCATTAGTCCCGGTTCAGTCCAGAACCGGGACCAATGTGGGCATTGGTCCCGGTTCATGAGCCCAGGGGGCCGGCCGGGCCACGTGGGCCATTGGTCCCGGATCATCTGGACCTTTTGGTCCCGGTTGGTGGGATGAACCGGGACCAATGGGCCTCGCTCCTGGCCCACCACCATTGGTCCTGGTTGGTGGCTTGAACCGGGATCAAAGGCTCCCCTTTAGTCCCGGCTCATGTCACCAACCAGGACCAATGAGGTGCCTATATATACCCCTCGCTCACGAGCAGAGCACCCCAGTGCTCTGTGTTTCTCTGGCCGAGGGGGAGAGGGCTTTGTGGTGCTCTACTCACCTCCTATGCACATGAGGTGTTCGATGGAATGCCCGAGCCACACTACTTAAGCTTTCTCCTCTCGAAGCTCGACCTCCAAGCTCCATTTTCCTTGAGATTTGTCTAGATTTAGCGATCCGTCACGCCCCATCCCCGTCTTCACCGCCGTCGATCACCCGCGCCGATCTCATCACCGACACCACCGTGGTGAGCCTCTTGTTTTTATCTTCTTTCTGAAAGGAAAAATATTCTTACTTGTATGTTTAGATAGATACTTGTATCATTTTCTTACATTTATTATTGCATCTTATATAGTGTGATGGTTTTGGTATCCGCCCCCGTCGGCCCTCGTCCTGTCTATGATTCGGATGTGGTATGTATATTATCTTTATAACTATTGGTTCATTTATTGTTTATGAAAATTATCCCGACCAACGTGACATAGATTTTATTTATCTAGGATGTATGTGAATCAGAAATGCCAACCGACCCTATTGTCGAGAGGTTAAATTTAGTTGAAGAAGAAAACAATTTGTTGAAGGAAAAAATTAAAAAAAATGAGGAGGAGAAGATGATATTGGAGTTGCATGTTGCGGATGTCGTCGATGATCACAAGATCAAGATGGATGCAATGCGCTTGAAGATTAGAAAGATAAATATGCCATTCATACCGAGGCTTGGTATCATTATGCCGTTGGATCAATTGTTACCTTGGTTGCGATTATGATTGCATTTGTTTTTGCATTGAAATGTTTTACATAGTTTCAATGTATGGTTTAATTAATTAGATGCTCTGGAGAGCTATATGTTGTTAGATGAGAACTATGTATGCACTTTGGTTTTAATGTGATGATGAACTTCTATTAATTTGGACACTTAATTATATATAATGCACGCAGATGAACCGGCAATGGATGTACTGTGACAGACACACCCGCGAGTACATTAAGGGCGTGCATGAGTTTCTCGATGCGGCTGAGGCAAACAAGCATAATGGTTTTATGTGTTGTCCATGCACTGAATGTGGGAATACGAGGTCTTACTCTAACCAGAAAATCCTTCACTCCCACCTCCTTTACAAGGGTTTCATGCCACACTATAATGTTTGGACAAGGCACGGAGAAATAGGGGTTATGATGGAAGACGGCGAAGAAGAAGACTACGATGACAACTATGTGCCCCCTGAATACGGTGATGCTGCAACGGGGGGAGCTGGTGAAGATCAAGAGGAACCAGACGATGTGCCCAATGATGCTGCAACGGGTGAAGTTGTTGAAGATCAAGAGGAACCAGACGATGTGCCCGATGATGATGATCTCCATCGGGTCATTGTCGATGCAAGGACGCAATGCATTAGTCAAAAGGGGAAGCTGAAGTTCGATCGCATGTTAGAGGATCACAAAAAAGGGTTATACCCCAATTGTGAAGATGGCAACACAAAGCTCGGTACCGTACTGGAATTGCTGCAGTGGAAGGCAGAGAATGTTGTGGCTGACAAAGGATTTGAGAAGCTACTGAAAATATTGAAGAAGAAGCTTCCAAAGGATAACGAATTGCCCGACAGTACATACGCAACAAAGAAGGTCGTATGCCCTCTAGGGTTGGAGGTGGAGAAGATACATGCATGCCCTAATGACTGCATCCTCTACCGCGGTGCATACAAGGATCTGAACGCATGCCCGGTATGCGGTGCATTGTGGTATAAGATCAGACGAGATGACCCTGGTGATGTTGACGGCGAGCCCCCCAGGAAGAGGGTTCCTGCGAAGGTGATGTGGTATGCTCCTATAATACCACGGTTGAAACGTCTGTTCAAAAACGAAGAGCATGCCAAGTTGATGTGATGGCACAGTGAGAACCGAAAGAAAGATGGGAAGTTGAGAGCACCCTCTGACGGGTCGCAGTGGAGAAAAATCGAGAGAAAGTACTGGGATGAGTTTGCAAAGGACCCAAGGAATGTATGGTTTGCTTTAAGCGTGGATGGCATTAATCCTTTCGGGGAGCAGAGCTGCAATCACAGCACCTGGCCTGTGACTCTATGTATGTATAACCTTCCTCCTTGGATGTGCATGAAGCGGAAGTTCATTATGATGCCAGTTCTCATCCAAGGCCCTAAGCAACCCGGCAACGAAATTGATGTGTACCTAAGGCCATTAGTTGAAGAACTTTTACAGCTGTGGAATGAAAATGGTGTACGTACGTGGGATGAGCACAGACAGGAGGAATTTAACCTTAAGGGATTGCTGTTCGTGACCATCAACGATTGGCCCGCTCTCAGTAACCTTTCAGGACAGACAAACAAAGGATACCACGCATGCACGCACTGTTTAGATGACACTGAAAGTATATACCTGGACAAATGCAGGAAGAATGTGTACCTGGGCCATCGCCGATTTCTTCCGACCAACCATCAATGTCGAAAGAAAGGCAAGCATTTCAAAGGCGAGGCAGATCACCGGAAGAAGCCCGCCATGCGCACCGGTGATCACGTGCTTGCTATGGTCAATGATTTACACTACGTAATCTTTGGAAAGGGTCCCAGTGGACTAGCTGTTCCGAATGACGCTGAGGGACACGCACCCATGTGGAAGAAGAAATCTTTATTTTGGGACCTACCCTACTGGAAAGACCTAGAGGTTGCACGTGACGAAGAACCTTTGCGTGAACCTGCTAGGCTTCTTGGGCGTGTATGGGAAGACAAAAGATACACCTGAGGCACGGGAGGACCTACAACGTTTGCACGAAAAAGACGGCATGCCTCCGAAGCAGTATAAAGGTCCTGCCAGCTATGCTCTTACGAAAGAAGAGAAAGAAATCTTCTTTGAATGTTTGCTCAGTATGAAGGTCACGACTGGCTTCTCGTCGAATATAAAGGGAATAATAAATATGCCAGAGAAAAAGTTTCAGAACCTAAAGTCTCATGACTGCCACGTGATTATGACGCAACTGCTTCCGGTTGCATTGAGGGGGCTTCTACCGAAAAACGTCCAATTAGCCATTGTGAAGCTATGTGCATTCCTCAATGCAATCTCTCAGAAGGTGATCGATCCAGAAATCGTACCAAGGCTAAGGAGTGATGTGGTGCAATGTCTTGTCAGTTTCGAGATGGTGTTCCCACCATCCTTCTTCAATATCATGACGCACGTCCTAGTTCATCCAGTCGACAAGATTGTCATCCTCGGGCCCGTATTTCTACACAATATGTTCCCCTTTGAGAGGTTCATGGGAGTCCTAAAGAAATATGTCTGTAATCGCGCTAGGCCAGAAGGAAGCATCTCCATGGGCCATCAAACAGAGGATGTTATCGGGTTTTGTGTTGACTTCATTCCTGGCCTTAACAAGATAGGTCTCCCTAAATCGTGGTATGAGGGGAGACTGACTGGAAAAGGCACTCTTGGAAGAGACTCAATAATATGTAGGGACGGATATTCTTGGTCTCAAGCACACTACACAGTTCTACAGAACTCTACCTTGGTGACCCCGTATGTCGATGAACACAAGAACAGTCTGCGCTCCAAACACCCGGAGCAGTGCGACGACTGGATTACATGTGAACACATCAGGACTTTCAGCAGTTGGTTGGAAACACGTCTCTGAGGTGACAACACTGTTTGTGATGAGTTGTACTTGTTGTTCAGGGGACCATCTCTGACTGTATTGACTTACAAAGGATACGAGATAAATGGGAATACATTTTACACGATCGCCCAAGATCAAAAGAGCACCAACCAAAACAGCGGTGTCCGCTTTGATGCAGCAACCGAGAGCGGAAATGATACATATTATGGTTACATAGTGGACATATGGGAACTTGACTACGGACCTGATTTTAAGGTCCCTTTGTTTAAGTGCAAATGGGTCAATCTGTTAGGCGGCGGGGTACAGGTAGACCCACAATACGGAATGACAACAGTGGATCTGAAAAATCTTGGGTACACTGACGAACCGTTCGTCCTAGCCAATGATGTGGCACAGGTTATCTATGTGAAGGACATGTCTACCAAACCGAGAAAAAGAAAAGATAAGGAAGCAAATACATCATACGATGAGCCAAAGCACCACATAGTTCTTTCAGGAAAAAGGGACATCCTGGGAGTGGATGGCAAGACAGACATGTCTGAAGATTATGAAAAGTTTCATGAAATTCCTCCCTTCAATGTCAAGGCTGACCCAAGCATCCTGATAAACAATGAAGATTATCCATGGTTACGGCGAAGTAAGAAAATGACACAAGCGAAGAAAAAGTGAAGACTTTCTCCCGCAACTTTGTAACACACGAACATGCTACCATTGTCCGTTTTGTACATGCACATGCTATGTGGGTGAAATTATGATACCATCCCAACTTTCAACTTTTTCAGAGTTCATTTGAAATGCTTTCATGTCTTATGGTTCGGCCCTCGTAATACCATGACCATTAGTCCCTGGCCCATGCCAACTTTCAACTTTCAACTTTCTAAAACTAATGGCACTAACAGAAAGTTTATAATTTTTCCCCTCGCCCCTGGCCCATGACCATTAGTCCCGGTTTGTGCCACAAACCGGGACTAAAGGGTTGGTCCTCGTTGCGGGCCGAGTTTAGTCCCACCTTGCCAACCGAAGGGGGCTCACACCGGTTTATAAGCCCTTCCCTCTCTGCCTTGTTGATCTCCTCTCAAAGTGAAAATAGATGCCCTAATAGAGAAAAGTTTAACCTAAATTCATAGTGAATTTCTCTGAAATTCATAGAAATTTACTAGGAATTTTGGTTGAATTTTCTCTATAAGCGCATCTATTCTCATTTTTTTAGTAAGTTAATCACAAACTTGTGATTCAAACAATTTTCAAAGAATTCAAATTTTAACTATTCAAATTTGAAAACTAATGGCACTAACAGAAAGTTTATAATTTTTCTAAAACTAATGGCACTAACAGAAAATTTATAATTTTGCTAACCTAAAAGCAAACAGAATTAAAAATTAAAGAAAAAAACAAAAGAAAATAAATAATGCAAAAAACAAATCAAAAAACAGGAAAAAACTATTTTTATAGTAAAGTTAATCAAAAAATAAAATAAATAAAGCAACAAAGAAAACTAAAAAACTAAAAAAGTGTTTTCAAATTT